>NC_048571.1:8961148-9143648 GCF_013265735.2 Oncorhynchus mykiss | reverse complement strand
AATTCTAAATCAGGTGAACAGAAGGATTTGAGTTCCTGTATGTTTCTTTCATCACACCATGTCTCGTTGGCCATAAGGCTTACGCCCCCGCCCCTCTTCCTACCAGAAATATGTTTGTTTCTGTCAGCGCGATGCGTGGAGAAACCCGTTGGCTGCACCGCCTCGGATAGCATCTTTCCAGTGAGCCATGTTTCCGTGAAGCAAAGAACGTTACAGTCTCTGATGTCCCTCTGGAATGCTACCCTTGCTCGGATTTCATCAACCTTGTTGTCAAGAGACTGGACATTGGCAAGAAGAATGCTAGGGAGTGGTGCACGGTGTGCACGTCTCCGGAGTCTGACCAGAAGACCGCCTCGTTTCCCTCTTTTTCTGAGTCGTTTTTTTGGGTCGCTGCATGGGATCCATTCCGTTGTCCTGTTTGTAAGGCAGAACACAGGATTCGCGTCGCGAAAAACATATTCTTGGTCGTACTGATGGTGAGCTGACGCTGATCTTATATTCAGTAGTTCTTCTCGACTGTATGTAATGAAACCTAAGATGACCTGGGGTACCAATGTAAGAAATAACACGTAAAAAAACAAAAAACTGCATAGTTTCCTAGGAACGCGAAGCGAGGCGGCCATCTCTGTCGGCGCCGGAAGTAGCTATACCTCTCCTCCTCTCCTCCTATACCTCATAGCTATACCTCTCCTGGGAAATGTAGTCTAATCATAGCTATACCTCTCCTGGGAAATGTAGTCTAATCATAGCTATACCTCTATAGGGAAATGTAGTCTAATCATAGCTATACCTCTCCTGGGAAATGTAGTCTAATCATAGGTATACCTCTCCTGGGAAATGTAGTCTAATCATAGCTATACCTCTCCTGGGAAATGTAGTCTAATCATAGCTATACCTCTCCTGGGAAATGTAGTCTAATCATAGCTATACCTCTACTGGGTAATGTAGTCTAATCATAGCTATACCTCTCCTGGGAAATGTAGTCTAATCATAGCTATACCTCTATAGGGAAATGTAGTCTAATCATAGCTATACCTCTCCTGGGAAATGTAGTCTAATCATAGGTATACCTCTCCTGGGAAATGTAGTCTAATCATAGCTATACCTCTCCTGGGAAATGTAGTCTAATCATAGCTATACCTCTCCTGGGAAATGTAGTCTAATCATAGCTATACCTCTACTGGGTAATGTAGTCTAATCATAGCTATACCTCTCCTGGGAAATGTAGTCTAATCATAGCTATACCTCTACAGGGAAATGTAGTCTAATCATAGCTATACCTCTACAGGGAAATGTAGTCTAATCACATACACTATACTATATTTATTAAACATAAGGATGAGTGTGAGTTTTTGTAACAACCCAGCTCGTGGGAAGTGACAAAGAGCTCTTATAGGACCAGGGCACAAATAATAATATAATAATAATAATAATAATAATTGCTCTTTATTTAGCCATCTTACATATAAAACCTTATTTGTTCATCGAAAATTGTGAATAACTCACCACAGATGCACATAACTTTGCAATGTTGGGTTGTATTGGAGAGAGTCTCAGTCTTAAATAATTTTCCACACACAGTCTGTGCCTGTATTTAGTTTTCATGCTAGTGAGGGCCGGGAATCCACTCTCACATAGGTACGTAGTTGCAAAGGGCATCAGTGTCTTAACAGCGTGATTTGCCAAGGCAGGATACTCTGAGCACAGCCCTAGCCGGAAATCTGGCAGTGGCTTCTGATTAAATTCAAATTTCACAGAACCACTTGTTCCAATTTCAATGAGGCTCTCTTGTTCAGATATCAGTAAGTGGACTGGAGGCAGGGCATGAAAGGGATAATGAATACAGTTGTTTGTATCATCCATTTCAGGAAAGTACTTGCGTAATTGCGTACCCAACTCATTCAGATGATTCGCTATATCACATTTGACATTGTCCGTAAGCTTGAGTTCACATGCACACAAAAAAATCATACAATGATGGAAAGACCTGTGTGTTGTCCTTGTTAATGCAGACAGAGAAGAGCTCCAACTTCTTAATCAGCCTCAATTTTGTCCCGCACATTGAATATAGTTGCGGAGAGTCCCTGTAATCCTAGATTCTGATCATTCAGGTAGGCCAGTCGTGTGAGAAACTCGTCATCATGCAAGGGGCCAGACAAGTAAAAATGATTTAGGTAAAGAAAACTTTAAGCTCGTCTCTCAATTTAAAAAAACATGTCAATACTTTGGTCCTTGATAACCAGCACACTTCTGTATGTTGTAAAAGAGTTACATGGCCGCTGCCCATATCATTGCGTAATGCAGAAAATACATGTGTAAGGGCGTTCGTCTGTAGGAGGAGGAGAAGCGGACCAAAGCGCAGCGTGGTGGTTGTTCATATTTTAATAAATCACTACACATGAACAAACTAACGAAAACAAGAAATGTGAGAACGCAAAACAGTCCTATCCTGTGACGACAAACACAGTGACAGGAACAATCACCCACAAACACACAGTGAAACCCAGGCTACCTAAGTATGATTCTCAATCAGAGACAACTAATGACACCTGCCTCTGATTGAGAACCATACTAGGCCGAAAACATAGAAATGCCCCAAAACATAGAAAAACAAACATAGACTGCCCACCCAACTCACGCCCTGACCATACTAAATAAATACAAAACAACAGAAATAGAGGTCAGAACGTGACAGTACCCCCCCCCCCCCCCAAAGGTGCGGACTCCGGCCGCAAAACCTTGACCTATAGGGGTCTGGGTGGGCGTCTGTCCGCGGTGGCGGCTCTGGCGCGGGACGCGGACCCCACTTCACCATTGTCTTAGTCCGCCTTATTGTCCGCCTCCCTGGCTTACTCACCATGGCCACCCCTCTCAATGACCCCACTGGACAGAGGGGCTGCTCGGGACAGAGGGGCAGCTCGGGACAGAGGTGAAGCAGCTGCTCGGGACAGAGGGGCAGCTGCTCGGGACAGAGGGGCGATAGCAGCTCGGGACAGAGGGGCGATAGCAGCTCGGGACAGAGGGGCGATAGCAGCTCGGGACAGAGGGGCGATAGCAGCTCGGGACAGAGGGGCGGCAGCTGCTCGGGACAGAGGGGCAGCTGCTCGGGACAGAGGGACAGCTGCTCGGGACAGAGGGACAGCTGCTCGGGACAGAGGGACAGCTGCTCGGGACAGAGGGGCGGCAGCAGCTTGGGACAGAGGGGCGACAGCTGCTCTGGACAGAGGGGCAGCTGCTCGGGCGGCCCCTGGCTGACTGACGGCACTGGCGGCCCCTGGCTTACTGGCGGCCCCTGGCTGACTGGCGGCACTGGCGGCCCCTGGCTTACTGGCGGCCCCTGGCTTACTGGCGGCACTGGCGGCCCCTGGCTGACTGGCGGCACTGGCGGCCCCTGGCTGACTGGCGGCACTGGCGGCCCCTGGCTGACTGGCGGCACTGGCGGCCCCTGGCTGACTGGCGGCACTGGCGGCCCCTGGCTGACTGGCGGCACTGGCGGCCCCTGGCTGACGGGCGGCACTGGCGGCCCCTGGCTGACGGGCGGCACTGGCGGCCCCTGGCTGACGGGCGGCACTGGCGGCTCCTGGCAGACGGGCGGCACTGGCGGCTCCTGGCAGACGGGCGGCACTGGCGGCTCCTGGCAGACGGGCGGCGCTGGGCAGACGGGCAGCACTGGCGGCGCTGGGCAGACGGGCAGCACTGGCGGCGCTGGGCAGACGGGCGGCACTGGCGGCGCTGGGCAGACGGGCGGCGCTGGGCAGACGGGCGGCACTGGCGGCGCTGGGCAGACGGGCGGCACTGGCGGCGCTGGAGAGGAGGAAGGCTCTGGAACCGCCGGACTGACGGGCGGCACTGGCGGCGCTGGGCAGACGGGCGGCGTTGGCGGCGCTGGGCTGATGAGCGGCACTGGCGGCGCTGGAGAGGAGGAAGGCTCTGGAAGCGCCGGACTGAGTAGCTCTCGTAGCGCCGAACAGGCGGAAGACTCCGGCAGCGCTGGAGAGGAGGAAGGCTCTAGTAGCGCCGGAGAGGCGGGAGACTCCGGCAGCGCTGGAGAGGAGAGAGCCCCTGCAAGGATGGGCCGGAGAGACAGCCTGGTACGGGGAGCTGCCACCGGAGGGCTGGTGCGTGGAGGTGGTGACGGATAGACCGGGCCGTGCAGGCGCACTGGAGCTCTTGAGCACCGAGCCTGCCCAACCTTACCCGGTTGAATGGTCCCGGTCGCCCTGCCAGTGCGGCGAGGTGGAATAGCCCGCACTGGGCTATGCAGGCGAATCGGGGACACCGTGCGCAAGGCTGGTGCCATGTAAGCCGGCCCAAGGAGACGCACTGGAGACCAGATGCGTAGAGCCGGCTTCATGGCACTTGGCTCGATGCCCACTCTAGCCCGGCCGATACGCGGAGCTGGAATGTACCGCACCGGGCTGTGCACCCGCACTGGGGACACCGTGCGCTCCACAGCATAACACGGTGCCTGCCCGGTCTCTCTAGCCCCCCGGTAACCACAGGAAGTTGGCTCAGGTCTCCTACCTGGCGTAGCCATACTCCCTGTTATTTTTTTATTTTATTTCACCTTTATTTAACCAGGTAGGCTAGTTGAGAACAAGTTCTCATTTGCAACTGCGACCTGGCCAAGATAAAGCATAGCAGTATGAGCAGACAACACAGAGTTACACATGGAGTAAACAATTAACAAGTCAATAACACAGTAGAAAACAAAGGGGGGGTCTATATACAATGTGTGCAAAAGGCATGAGGTAGGCGAATAATTACAATTTTGCAGATTAACACTGGAGTGATAAATGGTCAGATGGTCATGTACAGGTAGAGATATTGGTGTGCAAAAGAGCAGAAAAATAAATAAATAAAAACAGTATGGGATGAGGTAGGTGAAAATGGGTGGGCTATTTACCAATAGACTATGTACAGCTGCAGCGATCGGTTAGCTGCTCAGATAGCTGATGTTTGAAGTTGGTGAGGGAGATAAAAGTCTCCAACTTCAGCGATTTTTGCAATTCGTTCCAGTCACAGGCAGCAGAGTACTGGAACGAAAGGCGGCCAAATGAGGTGTTGGCTTTAGGGATGATCAGTGAGATACACCTGCTGGAGCGCGTGCTACGGGTGGGTGTTGCCATCGTGACCAGTGAGCTGAGATAAGGCGGAGCTTTACCTAGCATGGACTTGTAGATGACCTGGAGCCAGTGGGTCTGGCGACGAATATGTAGCGAGGGCCAGCCGACTAGAGCATACAAGTCGCAGTGGTGGGTGGTATAAGGTGCTTTAGTGACAAAACGGATGGCACTGTGATAGACTGCATCCAGTTTGCTGAGTAGAGTGTTGGAAGCCATTTTGTAGATGACATCGCCGAAGTCGAGGATCGGTAGGATAGTCAGTTTTACTAGGGTAAGCTTGGCGGCGTGAGTGAAGGAGGCTTTGTTGCGGAATAGAAAGCCGACTCTTGATTTGATTTTCGATTGGAGATGTTTGATATGAGTCTGGAAGGAGAGTTTGCAGTCTAGCCAGACACCTAGGTACTTATAGATGTCCACATATTCTAGGTCGGAACCATCCAGGGTGGTGATGCTAGGCGGGGATGCGGGTGCAGGCAGCGATCGGTTGAAAAGCATGCATTTGGTTTTACTAGCGTTTAAGAGCAGTCGGAGGCCACGGAAGGAGTGTTGTATGGCATTGAAGCTTGTTTGGAGGTTAGATAGCACAGTGTCCAATGACGGGCCGAAAGTATATAAAATGGTGTCGTCTGCGTAGAGGTGGATCAGGGAATCGCCCGCAGCAAGAGCAACATCATTGATGTATACAGAGAAAAGAGTCGGCCCGAGAATTGAACCCTGTGGCACCCCCATAGAGACTGCCAGAGGACCGGACAGCATGCCCTCCGATTTGACACACTGAACTCTGTCTGCAAAGTAATTGGTGAACCAGGCAAGGCAGTCATCCGAAAAACCGAGGCTACTGAGTCTGCCGATAAGAATATGGTGATTGACAGAGTCGAAAGCCTTGGCAAGGTCGATGAAGACGGCTGCACAGTACTGTCTTTTATCAATGGCGGTTATGATATCGTTTAGTACCTTGAGTGTGGCTGAGGTGCACCCGTGACCGGCTCGGAAACCAGATTGCACAGCGGAGAAGGTACAGTGGGATTCAAGATGGTCAGTGACCTGTTTGTTGACTTGGCTTTCGAAGACCTTAGATAGGCAGGGCAGGATGGATATAGGTCTGTAACAGTTTGGGTCCAGGGTGTCTCCCCCTTTGAAGAGGGGGATAACTGCGGCAGCTTTCCAATCCTTGGGGATCTCAGACGATATGAAAGAGAGGTTGAACAGGCTGGTAATAGGGGTTGCGACAATGGTGGCGGATAGTTTCAGAAATAGAGGGTCCAGATTGTTAGCCCCCCCCCCAAGAAATTTTTGGGGCTGACTCCCGGGCTTCCTTGCCAACCGTGTTCCCTCATATCGCCGGCTCCTCTCTCCGGCTGCCTCTGCTCTCCTCGCTGCCTCCACCTGTTCCCATGGAAGGCGATCCTTTCCCGCCAGGATCTCCTCCCATGTGTAGCAACCCTTGCCGTCCAACACATCATCCCAAGTCCATTCCTCCTTGTGCCGCTGTTGCCCGTTACCACGCCGCTTGGTCCTGTTGCGGTGGGTGATTCTGTAAGGGCGTTCGTCTGTAGGAGGAGGAGAAGCGGACCAAAGCGCAGCGTGGTGGTTGTTCATATTTTAATAAATCACTACACATGAACAAACTAACGAAAACAAGAAATGTGAGAACGCAAAACAGTCCTATCCTGTGACGACAAACACAGTGACAGGAACAATCACCCACAAACACACAGTGAAACCCAGGCTACCTAAGTATGATTCTCAATCAGAGACAACTAATGACACCTGCCTCTGATTGAGAACCATACTAGGCCGAAAACATAGAAATGCCCCAAAACATAGAAAAACAAACATAGACTGCCCACCCAACTCACGCCCTGACCATACTAAATAAATACAAAACAACAGAAATAGAGGTCAGAACGTGACAACATGAGAGTTCAGAGGCCTTGCTTTAACAAAGTTAATCATTTTCACTGTAGTGTCAAAAACATATTTCAAGCTGTCAGGTATTCCTTTGGCAGCAAGAGCCTCTTGGTAGATGCTGTAGTGTACCCAAGTGATGTCAGGAGCAACTGCTTGCATGCATTTTACCACTCCACTATGTCTCCCTGTCATGGCCTTTGCGCCATCAGTACAGATAACAACACATATTGACCACCAAAGTCTATTTGACGTCACAAAGCTGTCCAGTACTTAAAAAATATCCTATCCTGTTGTCCTGGTTTCCACTGGTTTGCAGAAGAGGATGTCTTCCTTAATTGACCCCCCATAAACGTAACGGACATATACCAGGAGCTGTGCCAGGCCCGCCACATCTGTTGACTCATCCAGCTGTAACAGACATATACCAGGAGCTGTGCCAGGCCCGCCACATCTGTTGACTCATCCAGCTGTAACAGACATATACCAGGAGCTGTGCCAGGCCCGCCACGTCTGTTGACTCATCCAGCTGTAACAGACATATACCAGGAGCTGTGCCAGGCCCGCCACATCTGTTGACTCATCCAGCTGTAACAGACATATACCAGGAGCTGTGCCAGGCCCGCCACATCTGTTGACTCATCCAGCTGTAACAGACATATACCAGGAGCAGTGCCAGGTCTGTTGACTCATCCAGCTGTAACAGACATATACCAGGAGCTGTGCCAGGCCCGCCACATCTGTTGACTCATCCAGCTGTAATGCATATAATTCACTGGCTTGTATGTGAAGCAGTAATTGTTTCAAAACATCTCCTGCCATGTTACTGGGGCGGCAGGGTAGCCTAGTGGTTAGAGCGTTGGACTAGTAACCGGAAGGTTGTGAGTTCAAACCCCCGAGCTGACAAGGTACAAATCTGTCGTTCTGCCCCTGAACAGGCAGTTAACCCACTGTTCCCAGGCCGTCATTGAAAATAAGAATTTGTTCTTAACTGACTTGCCTGGTTAAATAAAGGTAAAAAAATAAATAAACTGATGCATCGTGAAACAGTGTTGTTTGATGAAGACATTGTCTGTATAGTTTTTTTGGCCTTTTCCCCCAGTATTGTCCCAGACATATCTGCGTCAGCAGAAAGTCCTCCAGTATGGGGCTTGCCTGTCCAAGCCAATCGGTAGCTCACCATATAAGACGCTTCTAGCCCCTTCTTATTAATGGCATCTGTTGATTTTATACATGTCTTACTACTCGAAAGTTGTCTTAATTCTCGCTCAAAAAACTCCTGCGGCTTATTTTTCAAATGGGCATGTTTTGTTTCTAAATGTCAGTGTATGACATTATTACCGCGTGGCATTGAATGCAAAGGATGCCAGCGACCATTTGGCCTCCCTTGATAAAAAGTAAATAATAGCCAATCAGAGTTGAGCTAAACTGAGTGAGCTCACCTGTAAATAATAGCCAATCAGCGTTGAGCTAAACTGAGTGAGCTCACCTGTAAATGGTCCTGGAACACCAAAACAAAGAGTCAAGGGAAGCCAGTTTGGATTTGGCTTCATTCCTATCAAATCACATCTAGAGCCTATGGAACTGACTGAAACAACTTGTATTGCTGCATCTCGTTGTGTTGTTGTCCTCTGCTGGCTTGCTAGCTAAAAATCATCCCTTTCCTAAATTAGCCATGGATGGAGATAGGGATTTGGACTTGTGGTTTTACTTCATTCTCTGTACTGGTCAATGACTGTAATTGCGATTCTGATCCAACCATTAATTCATATATTGTGCCCTTGACCTGAGAGGATGGAAGTTCAATATGTAGTTAAATGTAGTAGGTTAATGTTAACTAGCTGGCCTGGCGTATTGTTGTCCATGAAAGGAAGTTAGTCTAGTGAGCAAGTATTTTAGCCAAGTAGCCTAGGACAAATCAAATAAAACATGTACAGTATGACAGAGTCATAGACCGTTTCCTCAACATGAAAGAGGAGGATGGCAATACTCTACAAGTAGGGTGAGTCAACATGTTTTCTACTTGCATGAATGTGCACCCACAACCACACACACACATGCACACACACACACCCACCCACACACCCACCCACACACCCACACACACACACACACACACACACACACACACACACACACACACACACACACACACACACACACACACACACACACACACACACACACACACAGAGAAATGTGCTTTGTGGACTTCGGTTTTGTGATGAAACAGAGGTGTGGTTTAATGTATTCTGCCACTGTGTCCTCTTATTGTCTCGACCTTTAGGCCTAAATATCACGGTGTCAAACAACTCAATTATCACAACACACAGGTTGTAATATGGCTTTTTGTCTGGCTTGGCTTCTCAGGTGATTCTACCCACACACCACTACTGGAATTGACACTTGACAGTAGGTATCAATTGGTAAAGTTGATGAGGGTGGCAGGTTAGCCTGGTCCCAACCAGATCTGTTTCTTGTAGCATGACAGTGACCACAGAAGTTGGCTTTACAGCACAAACAGATCTAGGATCAGGCTAACAACAGGTCATTTGGGTGTAACGCATGATAAAATGGCCACTGATATGTCAGCATATATGATTCAGCTCAATGGATGTCCAGAGGACCAGGATCATGGGTTACATACAACAACAGAGGGAACAGACACCAGGGTTAACATGGGTTACACACAACAACAGAGGGAACAGACACCGGGGTGTTAACATGGGTTACACACAACAACAGAGGGAACAGAGGATACACACAACAACAGAAGGAACAGACACCAGGGTTAACATGGGTTACACACAACAACAGAGGGAACAGACACCAGGGTTAACATGGGTTACACACAACAACAGAGGGAGCAGACACCAGGGTTAACATGGGTTACACACAACAACAGAGGGAACAGACACCAGGGTGTTAACATGGGTTACACACAACAACAGAGGGAACAGAGGATACACAACAACAGAGGGAACAGACACCAGGGTTAACATGGGTTACACACAACAACAGAGGGAGCAGACACAAGGGTTAACATGGGTTACACACAACAACAGAGGGAACAGACACCAGGGTTAACATGGGTTACACACCACAACAGAGGGAACAGACACCAGGGTTAACATGGGTTACACACAACAACAGAGGGAACAGACACCAGGGTTAACATGGGTTACACACAACAACAGAGGGAGCAGACACCAGGGTTAACATGGGTTACACACAACAACAGAGGGAACAGATACCAGGGTTAACATGGGTTACACACAACAACAGAGGGAACAGACACCAGGGTTAACATGGGTTACACACAACAACAGAGGGGGCAGACACCAGGGTTAACATGGGTTACACACAACAGACACCAGAGGGAACAGACACCAGGGTTAACATGGGTTACACACAACAACAGAGGGAGCAGACACCAGGGTGTTAACATGGGTTACATACAACAACAGAGGGAACAGACACCAGGGTTAACATGGGTTACACACAACAACAGAGGGAGCAGACACCAGGGTGTTAACATGGGTTACATACAACAACAGAGGGAAAAGACACCAGGGTTAACATGGGTTACATACAACAACAGAGGGAACAGACACCAGGGTTAACATGGGTTACACACAACAACAGAGGGAACAGACAACAGGGTGTTAACATGGGTTACATACAACAACAGAGGGAACAGACACCAGGGTTAACATGGGCTACACACAACAACAGAGGGGGCAGACACCAGGGTGTTAACATGGGTTACACACAACAACAGAGGGAACAGATACCGGGGTGTTAACATGGGTTACATACAACAACAGAGGGAACAGATACCGGGGTGTTAACATGGGTTACATACAACAACAGAGGGAACAGACACCAGGGTTAACATGGGTTACACACAACAACAGAGGGAACAGACACCAGGGTTAACATGGGTTACATACAACAACAGAGGGGGCAGACGCCAGGGTTAACATGTGTTACACACAACAACAGAGGGAACAGACACCAGGGTTAACATGTGTTACACACAACAACAGAGGGAACAGACACCAGGGTTAACATGTGTTACACACAACAACAGAGGGAACAGACACCAGGGTTAACATGGGTTACACACAACAACAGAGGGAACAGACACCAGCTCGAATGTTTCCACTCCATGTCAGTACATAATGTATTCACACTAGCTCTGCATCTCAAATGTACCATCATTACATCCAGACTGGAAATGTCACACCTGTCAATCAGTTAACACACAGACACACAGAGACACACACACTCACACACAGTGACACACAAACTCACACACACACAATAAATTGCATATGAATCACAATACATATGAATCTGTGTGACCTTACACATGTTATTCACCCCAGTCTAAATAACCTGCATCCCACATGACCCACCACCCTCCTGGCTGTCATGTTGCCGTGGTTACAGTCAATACCCAAACTTCCCTTTGTCATATGTAATCCTCAGAGAATCAAGTTTATTTATGACATTTCTCTCTGCAAGTTTCCACATTTGCCAACTGAACATGGCCCGGGATTCTCAGAGGCTTGGGCCCTTAGGCCTCTCAGAGTACGAGTGCTGTTCTAGGATCAAGCCACTATGTCAATGTAATGTTGATCATTATGGTGTAAACGACTAAACTGATTCTAGATCATCAATCCTACTCTGAGACCAATTTTCAGAATAATGTGGGCTTTGATTTTGTCAACTGGTCCTCTGCAGTTGCTCTCTACCATCCTACCACAAAGTGGCAGTATGACCGAAGCCAAGCATGGTGACGATCAATGCTGAGGTTAAGGAAGAAGCAGACCACGCAGGTTATCTACATTTATTTTGGCATTTAGTATTTTATTAGGATACCCATTGGTGGTTGCAAAAGCAGCAGAGAAGTTGAGAGAGAGAGAAAGACAGAGAGTGAGACAGAGACAGAGACAGAGACAGAGACAGAGACAGATAGTGAGAGAGAGAGAGAGAGAGAGAGAGACAGAGAAAGAGAGTGAGAGAGAGACAGCGACAGAGAGAGAGAGACAGAGAGAGAGAGAGAGAGACAGAGAAAGAGAGTGAAAGAGAGACAGCGACAGAGACAGAGAGAGAGAGTGAGAGAGAGACAGAGACAGAGACAGAGACAGAGACAGAGAGTGAGACAGAGACAGAGACAGAGACAGAGACAGAGACAGAGACAGAGAGTGAGAGAAAACGTGAGAAAGAGAAAGATAGGGGGGACTGAATGTGTGTCTCTAGGTTTCCTGTTCATCTGGGCTGTGGGCAATGGAAAGTATTGGAGGACCTCAATCAATCCGTCATGGGGTCAACTCCTCTCCCTTTCTTCCTCTTTCTCTCCCTCCCCATCTCTGATCTTTCCCTTTGTCCATCCATCTCTCCTACTTGGTTTACTATTAACCTACATGTAAATATTATCAGTAACAGAATAAAGAGCAGAAGAATAAATGTTGTAATTGTCCACCCAATGTAGCCTACTGCCCCTTTAAGAGATATAATTGCTTGTCCACCCAATGTAGGCTACTGCCCCTTTAAGAGATATAATTGCTTGTCCACCCAATGTAGCCTACTGCCCCTTTAAGAGATATAATTGCTTGTCCACCCAATGTAGCCTACTGCCCCTTTAAGAGATATAATTGCTTGTCCACCCAATGTAGTCTACTGCCCCTTTAAGAGATATAATTGCTTGTCCACCCAATGTAGGCTACTGCCCCTTTAAGATATATATTTGCTTGTCCACCCAATGTAGGCTACTGCCCCTTTAAGAGATATAATTGATTTTGTGTCCAATGTTGTGATTCTCACCAAATATGTTGTCTTCTCACACTATTCCAACCACACAATCAATAAACAGCTTATGAAGCTCTCTTAGCCTATAGATTAGATATTACAAACAAATAATCTTGAACTAAAAACTCCACACATATTTTGGAATATCTGTGCATCCTTGACAAATGCTCATTAATAACGAAAAACAGCACACGATTTTTTCACCAACTCATCATCTTCGCAGTAGTCTAGTGTGAGGGGTTATAGCAGGGGGGTGTTGCAGTAGTCTAGTGTGAGGGGTTATAGCAGTAGTCTAGTGTGAGGGGTTATAGCAGTAGTCTAGTGTGAGGGGTTATAGCAGTAGTCTAGTGTGAGGGGTTATAGCAGTAGTCTAGTGTGAGGGGTTATAGCAGTAGTCTAGTGTGAGGGGTTATAGCAGTAGTCTAGTGTGAGGGGTTATAGCAGTAGTCTTGTGTGAGGGGTTATGTCAGTAGTCTAGTGTGAGGGGTTATGTCAGTAGTCTAGTGTGAGGGGTTATGTCAGTAGTCTAGTGTGAGGGGTTATGTCAGTAGTCTAGTGTGAGGGGTTATGTCAGTAGTCTAGTGTGAGGGGTTATGTCAGTAGTCTAGTGTGAGGGGTTATGTCAGTAATCTAGTGTGAGGGGTTATGTCAGTAGTCTAGTGTGAGGGGTTATGTCAGTAGTCTAGTGTGAGGGGTTATGTCAGTAGTCTAGTGTGAGGGGTTATAGCAGTAGTCTAGTGTGAGGGGTTATGTCAGTAGTCTAGTGTGAGGGGTTATGTCAGTAGTCTAGTGTGAGGGGTTATAGCAGTAGTCTAGTGTGAGGGGTTATGTCAGTAGTCTAGTATGAGGGGTTATGTCAGTAGTCTAGTGTGAGGGGTTATAACAGTAGTCTAGTGTGAGGGGTTATGTCAGTAGTCTAGTGTGAGTGGTTATAGCAGTAGTCTAGTGTGAGGGGTTATGTCAGTAGTCTAGTGTGAGGGGTTATGTCAGTAGTCTAGTGTGAGGGGTTATGTCAGTAGTCTAGTGTGAGGGGTTATGTCAGTAGTCTAGTGTGAGGGGTTATGTCAGTAGTCTAGTGTGAGGGGTTATGTCAGTAGTCTAGTGTGAGGGGTTATGTCAGTAGTCTAGTGTGAGGGGTTATGTCAGTAGTCTAGTGTGAGGGGTTATGTCAGTAGTCTAGTGTGAGGGGTTATAGCAGTAGTCTAGTGTGAGGGGTTATAGCAGTAGTCTAGTGTGAGGGGTTATAGCAGTAGTCTAGTGTGAGGGGTTATAGCAGTAGTCTAGTGTGAGGGGTTATGTCAGTAGTCTAGTGTGAGGGGTTATGTCAGTAGTCTAGTGTGAGGGGTTATAGCAGTAGTCTAGTGTGAGGGGTTATGTCAGTAGTCTAGTGTGAGGGGTTATGTCAGTAGTCTAGTGTGAGGGGTTATAGCAGTAGTCTAGTGTGAGGGGTTATGTCAGTAGTCTAGTGTGAGGGGTTATGTCAGTAGTCTAGTGTGAGGGGTTATAGCAGTAGTCTAGTGTGAGGGGTTATGTCAGTAGTCTAGTGTGAGGGGTTATGTCAGTAGTCTAGTGTGAGGGGTTATGTCAGTAGTCTAGTGTGAGGGGTTATGTCAGTAGTCTAGTGTGAGGGGTTATGTCAGTAGTCTAGTGTGAGGGGTTATGTCAGTAGTCTAGTGTGAGGGGTTATGTCAGTAGTCTAGTGTGAGGGGTTATGTCAGTAGTCTAGTGTGAGGGGTTATAGCAGTAGTCTAGTGTGAGGGGCTATAGCAGTAGTCTAGTGTGAGGGGTTATAGCAGTAGTCTAGTGTGAGGGGTTATAGCAGTAGTCTAGTGTGAAGGGTTATGTCAGTAGTCTAGTGTGAGGGGTTATGTCAGTAGTCTAGTGTGAGGGGTTATAGCAGTAGTCTAGTGTGAGGGGCTATAGCAGTAGTCTAGTGTGAGGGGTTATAGCAGTAGTCTAGTGTGAGGGGTTATGTCAGTAGTCTAGTGTGAAGGGTTATGTCAGTAGTCTAGTGTGAGGGGTTATGTCAGTAGTCTAGTGTGAGGGGTTACAGCAGTAGTCTAGTGTGAGGGGTTATAGCAGTAGTCTAGTGTGAGGGGTTATAGCAGTAGTCTAGTGTGAGGGGTTATGTCAGTAGTCTAGTGTGAGGGGTTATAACAGTAGTCTAGTGTGAGGGGTTATGTCAGTAGTCTAGTGTGAGGGGTTATGTCAGTAGTCTAGTGTGAGGGGCTATAGCAGTAGTCTAGTGTGAGGGGTTATAGCAGTAGTCTAGTGTGAGGGGTTATGTCAGTAGTCTAGTGTGAAGGGTTATGTCAGTAGTCTAGTGTGAGGGGTTATGTCAGTAGTCTAGTGTGAGGGGTTACAGCAGTAGTCTAGTGTGAGGGGTTATAGCAGTAGTCTAGTGTGAGGGGTTATAGCAGTAGTCTAGTGTGAGGGGTTATGTCAGTAGTCTAGTGTGAGGGGTTATAACAGTAGTCTAGTGTGAGGGGTTATGTCAGTAGTCTAGTGTGAGGGGTTATGTCAGTAGTCTAGTGTGAGGGGTTATGTCAGTAGTCTAGTGTGAGGGGTTATGTCAGTAGTCTAGTGTGAGGGGTTATAGCAGTAGTCTAGTGTGAGGGGTTATGTCAGTAGTCTAGTGTGAGGGGTTATGTCAGTAGTCTAGTGTGAGGGGTTATAGCAGTAGTCTAGTGTGAGGGGTTATGTCAGTAGTCTAGTGTGAGGGGTTATGTCAGTAGTCTAGTGTGAGGGGTTATAACAGTAGTCTAGTGTGTGGTGCAGGAATAATGGCAAGTGAACCTGGGGAGCTTTGCGTTCACATTGCCCTAAAAAAAGGAACCAGACAACGGAATTCAAGTGAATTGAAGCAAAAGATTTGTCTGAAAGGGACCAAGTGTGAAAACACCGTTGTGGCCCAGAGGAGGCTGGTGGGTGGAGAGATAGGAGGATAGGCTCGTTGTCATCACTGCAGTGGAACTAATGGAACAGTATTAAATACATCTAAACGCTGGTTTCCCATTGGTTTGATACATTTCCATTTATTCTATTGCAACCATTACAATCTGCCTATCCTCCAAGTTAACGCCCACCAGCCTCCTTTGCACCATAAGTGTCCTGACTGAGAGGGTCTGGGAAGAACTCGGACACCACTCACCGACTGTCACCAGAGGATGACCAATGCGTCTGCGGACTCTGGTGACAATGGCACTTAAGGGTTGTGGCCTGACAGACAGTGATGTGTGGCGTGTTGGAGACGGGATGTCTGGGGCCCATTAGTAATAGTTTCAGGACTCAGCACAGTCCTCTTGGTTCAGTATAACCCCTAAGAGTTATTGATTGACTCCCCATTAAGCCCTGAGTTCACTGTGATGGATATGATGAATGGGTTAGAGTGATGGTGTCAGCGTCCCAAATGGTAACCTATTCCCTATACAGTGAACTACTTTTGACCAGAGCCCGGTGTTACATAGGAAACATTTAGCCATTTTGGAGGCGGTTTGTGTGGGGTAGTAAGGTGGTGTGGTGGTGTTATGAGTGGGTCTGGGACCCAACACGTGGAGACCATCACCATGGCTAAACCCAGCAGTGGCTGATGATATTGGCTATTGATTTGAACATCACCTGATTGGAATGACTAAGGTATTCTAGACCATCACCGTACCACCTCAACCTCCGTCACAGTGGCACCTCGTGAGCCTGATGAACACAGAGCACCTCAGGCCAAAGGTTTGAACACGAGGTTCTTAATGAGTGTGTGTCTGTCATCAGGTTTGGGAGGATGTTTAAATCATTAATGCAAAACAGGGACGCACACACACAAACACACACACACACACACACAAACACACAAAAGAGAGAAGTCCAAAGTCTTGAGTTAGCCATTAAGCCAGCTGACATAGTATCAGGAGACAGAGTTCCATTAAGCCAGCTGACATAGTATCAGGAGACAGAGTTCCATTAAGCCAGCTGACATAGTATCAGGAGACAGAGTTCCATTAAGCCAGCTGATGTAGTATCAGGAAACAGAGTTCCATTAAGCCAGCTGACATAGTATCAGGAAACAGAGTTCCATTAAGCCAGCTGACATAGTATCAGGAGACAGACAGAGTTCCATTAAGCCAGCTGACATAGTATCAGGAGACAGAGTTCCATTAAGCCAGCTGATGTAGTATCAGGAAACAGAGTTCCATTAAGCCAGCTGACATAGTATCAGGAAACAGAGTTCCATTAAGCCAGCTGACATAGTATCAGGAGACAGACAGAGTTCCATTAAGCCAGCTGACATAGTATCAGGAGACAGAGTTCCATTAAGCCAGCTGACATAGTATCAGGAGACAGAGTTCCATTAAGCCAGCTGATGTAGTATCAGGAAACAGAGTTCCATTAAGCCAGCTGACATAGTATCAGGAAACAGAGTTCCATTAAGCCAGCTGACATAGAATCAGAAGACAGACAGAGTTCCATTAAGCCAGCTGACATAGTATCAGGAGACAGACAGTTCCATTAACCCAGCTGACATAGTATCAGGAGACAGAGTTCCATTAAGCCAGCTGACGTAGTATCAGAAGACAGACAGAGTTCCATTAAGCCAGCTGACATAGTATCAGGAGACAGAGTTCCATTAAGCCAGCTGACGTAGTATCAGGAGACAGAGTTCCATTAAGCCAGCTGACATAGTATCAGGAGACAGAGTTCCATTAAGCCAGCTGACATAGTATCAGGAGACAGACAGAGTTCCATTAAGCCAGCAGGCATAGTATCAGAAGACAGACAGAGTTCCATTAAGCCAGCTGACATAGTATCAGGAGACAGACAGAGTTCCATTAAGCCAGCTGACATAGTATCAGGAGACAGAGTTCCATTAAGCCAGCTGACATAGTATCAGGAGACAGACAGAGTTCCATTAAGCCAGCTGACATAGTATCAGGAGACAGAGTTCCATTAAGCCAGCTGACGTAGTATCAGGAGACAGACAGAGTTCCATTAAGCCAGCTGACATAGTATCAGAAGACAGAGTTCCATTAAGCCAGCTGACGTAGTATCAGGAGACAGACAGAGTTCCATTAAGCCAGCTGACGTAGTATCAGGAGACAGAGTTCCATTAAGCCAGCTGACATAGTACCAGGAGACAGAGTTCCATTAAGCCAGCTGACATAGTATCAGGAAACAGACAGAGATCCATTAAGCCAGCTGACGTAGTATCAGGAGACAGAGTTCCATTAAGCCAGCTGACGTAGTATCAGGAGACAGACAGAGTTCCATTAAGCCAGCTGACATAGTATCAGGAGACAGAGTTCCATTAAGCCAGCTGACATAGTATCAGGAAACAGTGTTCCATTAAGCCAGCTGACGTAGTATCAGGAGACAGACAGAGTTCCATTAAGCCAGCTGACATAGTATCAGAAGACAGAGTTCCATTAAGCCAGCTGACGTAGTATCAGGAGACAGAGTTCCATTAAGCCAGCTGACGTAGTATCAGGAGACAGACAGAGTTCCATTAAGCCAGCTGACGTAGTATCAGGAGACAGAGTTCCATTAAGCCAGCTGACGTAGTATCAGGAGACAGACAGAGTTCCATTAAGCCAGCTGACATAGTATCAGGAGACAGAGTTCCATTAAGCCAGCTGACATAGTATCAGGAAACAGTGTTCCATTAAGCCAGCTGACGTAGTATCAGGAGACAGACAGAGTTCCATTAAGCCAGCTGACATAGTATCAGGAGACAGAGTTCCATTAAGCCAGCTGACGTAGTATCAGGAGACAGACAGAGTTCCATTAAGCCAGCTGACATAGTATCAGAAGACAGAGTTCCATTAAGCCAGCTGACGTAGTATCAGGAGACAGAGTTCCATTAAGCCAGCTGACATAGTATCAGGAGACAGAGTTCCATTAAGCCAGCTGACGTAGTATCAGGAGACAGAGTTCCATTAAGCCAGCTGACGTAGTATCAGGAGACAGAGTTCCATTAAGCCAGCTGACGTAGTATCAGGAGACAGACAGAGTTCCGTTAAGCCAGCTGACATAGTATCAGGAAACAGTGTTCCATTAAGCCAGCTGACGTAGTATCAGGACACAGACAGAGTTCCATTAAGCCAGCTGACATAGTATCAGGAAACAGTGTTCCACTCTCTTGTGTATTACAGCGTGTCTTTACCCTCACATCACACATATCCTGATGACCAACCAAAGCCAAGCGGCTCAGCCCTGGAAGTCACTCTGCTTCTGGTAGGACAACATGAAGCTAATAGAGGATCAGCTAAATTTACAATATGGAACATCCCCTCTTCTTCCCCTCATCCCCCTAAAGCCCATCCACAAGACCTTGACAGGATGTGATAGGTCAGAGGCCATTGGAGCTCCGCAACCCCAGGGCTCCTGGTCTAGAAGTGTTGTGAGTTGTGTACCCAGGAGGAACAGTCACTATGACAACCTCTTGACTCCTCCTCGGCCCCTTGGGAGGAGCAGGCTGAGCGATGAGTGTAGGAGTCTGAACTAATGGTGTTCCGCCTGTCTAACTGTCAGCCCCGGAGGGTCTCTGTCACAAACACACACTTATAGACACGCACATGCAGAGACACACACACACACACACACACATACACAGTCCTTCTGTACATACACACTCAGGGGCATGTGTCTGACAGATGACCTGCTCCGTCTGTGTCACTAAGCCCCAATGCCTGCTGGTAGTCAGCGGCGCCCCCTCTTCATCTCCTCCTCCCCCTCTTTATCTCCTCCTCCCCCTCTTCATCTCCTCCTCCCCCTCTTCATCTCCTCCTCCCCCTCTTCATCTCCTCCTTCCCCTCTTCATATCCTCCTTCCCCTCTTCAATACCTCCTCCCCCTCTTCATCTCCTCCTCCCCCTATTTATCTCCTCCTTCCCCTCTTCATATCCTCCTTCCCCTCTTCATCTCCTCCTTCCCCTCTTCATATCCTCCTCCCCCTCTTCATCTCCTCCTCCCCCTCTTTATCTCCTCCTCCCCCTCTTCATCTCCTCCTTCCCCTCTTCATATCCTCCTTCCCCTCTTCATATCCTCCTTCCCCTCTTCAATACCTCCTCCCCCTCTTCATCTCCTCCTCCCCCTCTTTATCTCCTCCTTCTCCTCTTCATATCCTCCTTCCCCTCTTCATATCCTCCTTCCCCTCTTCATACCCTCCTTCCCCTCTTCATCTCCTCCTTCCCCTCTTCATATCCTCCTCCCCCTCTTCATCTCCCTCTCTTCATCTCCTCCTCCCCCTCTTTATCTCCTCCTCCCCCTCTTCATCTCCCTCTTTCCCCTCTTCATATCCTCCTCCCCCTCTTCATCTCCCTCTCTTCATCTCCTCCTCCCCCTCTTCATCTCCCTCTCTTCATCTCCTTCTCCCTCTCTTTATCTCCCCCTCTTCATCTCCTCATCCCCCTCTTCATCTCCTTTTCCCCCTCTTCATCTCCTCATCCACCCCTTCATCTCCTCATCCACCTCTTCATCTCCTCATCCACCTCTTCGTCTCCTCATCCCCCTCTTCGTCTCCGCATCCCCCTATTCGTCTCCGCATCCCCCTCGTTGTCTACTCATCCCCCTCTTTGTCTCTTCATCCCCCTCTTTGTCTCCTCATCCCCCTATTTGTCTCCTCATCCCCCTCTTTGTCTCCTTATCCCCCTCGTTGTCTCCTCATCCCCCTCTTCTATAGTGATCATGCCTCTGAGGGCCCAGTGGTGGTAAATAAAAGAGTGATGCCATGTCTGATCTGTCTCTGTCTCTATGGCTGGTACAATCTATCTCTGTCTCTATGGCTGGTAGAATCTGTCTCTGTCTCTATGGCTGGTAGAATATGTCTCTGTCTCTATGGCTGGTAGAATCTGTCTCTGTCTCTATGGCTGGTAGAATCTGTCTCTGTCTCTATGGCTGAGGGAATCTGGCTCTGTTTCTATGGCTGAGGGAACCTGTCTCTGTTTCTATGGCTGAGGGAACCTGTCTCTGTTTCTATGGCTGGTAGAATCTGTCTCTGTCTCTATGGCTGGTAGAATCTGTCTCTGTCTCTATGGCTGGTAGAATCTGTCTCTGTCTCTATGGCTGGTAGAATCTGTCTCTGTCTCTATGGCTGGTAGAATCTGTCTCTGTCTCTATGGCTGGTAGAATCTGTCTCTGTCTCTATGGCTGGTAGAATCTGTCTCTGTCTCTAAGGCTGGTAGAATCTGTCTCTGTCTCTAAGGCTGGTAGAATCTGTCTCTGTTTCTAAGGCTGGTAGAACCTGTCTCTGTTTCTATGGCTGGTAGAATCTGTCTCTGTCTCTATGGCTGGTAGAATCTGTCTCTGTCTCTATGGCTGAGGGAACCTGGCTCTGTTTCTATGGCTGAGGGAACCTGTCTCTGTTTCTATGGCTGGTAGAATCTGTCTCTGTCTCTATGGCTGGTAGAATCTGTCTCTGTCTCTATGGCTGGTAGAATCTGTCTCTGTCTCTATGGCTGGTAGAATCTGTCTCTGTTTCTAATGCTGAGGGAACCTGTCTCTGTCTCTAAGGCTGGTAGAATCTGTCTCTGTCTCTAAGGCTGGTAGAATCTGTCTCTGTCTCTAAGGCTGGTAGAATCTGTCTCTGTTTCTAAGGCTGGTAGAACCTGGCTCTGTTTCTATGGCTGGTAGAATCTGTCTCTGTCTCTATGGCTGGTAGAATCTGTCTCTGTCTCTATGGCTGAGGGAACCTGGCTCTGTTTCTATGGCTGAGGGAACCTGTCTCTGTTTCTATGGCTGAGGGAACCTGTCTCTGTTTCTATGGCTGAGGGAACCTGTCTCTGTCTCTATGGCTGGTAGAATCTGTCTCTGTCTCTATGGCTGGTAGAATCTGTCTCTGTCTCTATGGCTGAGGGAACCTGGCTCTGTCTCTATGGCTGAGGGAACCTGGCTCTGTTTCTATGGCTGGTAGAATCTGTCTCTGTCTCTATGGCTGGTAGAATCTGTCTCTGTCTCTATGGCTGGTATAATCTGTCTCTGTCTCTATGGCTGGTAGAATCTGTCTCTGTCTCTAAGGCTGGTAGAATCTGTCTCTGTCTCTAAGGCTGGTAGAATCTGTCTCTGTCTCTAATGCTGAGGGAACCTGTCTCTGTCTCTAAGGCTGGTAGAATCTGTCTCTGTCTCTAAGGCTGGTAGAATCTGTCTCTGTCTCTAAGGCTGGTAGAATCTGTCTCTGTCTCTAAGGCTGGTAAAATCTGTCTCTGTTTCTAAGGCTGGTAGAATCTGTCTCTGTTTCTATGGCTGGTAGAATCTGTCTCTGTCTCTAAGGCTGGTAGAATCTGTCTCTGTCTCTAAGGCTGGTAAAATCTGTCTCTGTCTCTAAGGCTGGTAAAATCTGTCTCTGTGTCTAAGGCTGGTAGAACCTGGCTCTGTTTCTAAGGCTGGTAGAATCTGAAGTTCTCCTTCTACGGTCAGAGAGATGGAAAGAGGGTGAGACTGCAGTAGAAAGAAACATGAAAACATGGATGTACATTTGTGTAAACGTGTTATAATTGTCTGTTTCTCCTCCGTCCATTGGATCTCACTGTCTCCGTGCCTGTCTGTCTGCCTGTCTCTCTGTCTGCCTGTCTGCATGTCTGTCTGTCTGCTTGTCAGTCGGTCCTCCTGTCTCTCTGTCTGCCTGTCTCTCTGTCTGCTTGTCTGTCGGTCCTCCTGTCTCTCTGTCTGCATGTCTGTCTGTCTGCTTGTCTGTCGGTCCTCCTGTCTCTCTGTCTGCCTGTCTGCCTGTCTCTCTGTCTGCCTGTCTGCATGTCTGTCTGTCTGCTTGTCTGTCTGTTCTCCTGTCTCTCTGTCTGCATGTATGTCTGGTCTGTCTGCTTGTCTGTCGGTCCTCCTGTCTCTCTGTCTGCCTGTGTGCCTGTCTCTGTCTGCCTGTGTGCCTGTCTCTCTCTCTGTCTGTCTGCTTGTCTGTCTGTTCTCCTGTCTCTCTGTCTGCATGTCTGTCTGTCTGATTGTCTGTTGGTCCTCCTGTCTCTCTGTCTGCCTGTGTGCCTGTCTCTCTGTCTGCCTGTGTACCTGTCTCTCTGTCTGTCTGTCTCGCCGTCTGACCATCCATCTGTCTGTCTGTCCGTGTATACAGTTTGTGTGACCCCAACACTAACCCCTTGTTACAGACAGTTTTTCATGCCAGGAAAGGTTGCGGAAAACAAACAAGTATAAAGGAGTAAAAAGAGGCCTGGGTATTGATTCTACTCTTTTCATGGTAGAGAGGAGAAGAGAAAATATTAGGCCATAAAACGTAAACTAGGATATAAAGCCATTACCGGCTTGGCTTAATTGATCCCACTTCCCATAACAAATTAATTGAGCGGAAAATGGCAGATGGCTTTGATAAATGACATAAAAGAAGTGTTGTCAGCAAGCCCCCTGCTCGACCCGGAGCGCTCACCCATTTCAACACACAGACTGTGTCCCAAATCCCACCCTATTCCGTAAATAGTGCACTACTTTTGACAAAAGTAAAGTACTGTATATGTATTAGGGTGCGATTTGGGCCTCAAACACAGATAGCTGCTTTAACCGCGTGTTCACGTTGCTTCTATTTACTCTAATGATCATTTTGTTAATTACAATGACATGCTAAGCTAATTGCTAATTAACTGTAGCCAATCTCGCTGAATGGGCAGAAATTACATACGATTGATAGTCAACATCCCTGTTGGAATAAAGGAGGAATGTAACACTGTGGTGAAAGCCTGTGTGTGTGTGTGTGTGTGTGTGTGTGTGTGTGTGTGTGTGTGTGTGTGTGTGTGTGTGTGTGTGTGTGTGTGTGTGTGTGTGTGTGTGTGTGTGTGTGTGTGTGTGTGTGTGTGTGTGTGTGTGTGTGTGTGTTAGTTGTTGCTATTCTGGTTTCAGAACAAATGAATGAATATAAATCCAACTGGTCTCTGACTCATGTGTGTCTGGTGCCCTGGGGACTCACACAAAAACCCTGCAGTTGTCTTGAACACATTCAAACACACACACAGACACATACACATAAACCCTCACACACAGACGGACATATGCACTCATTCACTCAAATACCTCTACACCAGAGGAGGCTGGTGGGAGGAGCTATAGGAGGACAGGCTCATTGTAATGGCTGGAATGGAATCAATGGAACGGAGTCAAACACACCAAACATATGGAAACCCTGTGTAACTCAGTTCCTTTTATTCCATTCCAGCCATGAGCCTGTCCTCCTATAGCTCCTCCCACCAGCCTCATCTGGTGTACACACAACCTATTCACTCTCTCTTACACACACACAATGCTGACAGACCTGTGGTTTCACGTCGGGGGGGTGAAATTGGTGTGTGTGTGTGTGTGTGTGTGTGTGTGTGTGTGTGTGTGTGTGTGTGTGTGTGTGTGTGTGTGTACCGAGTCATCGTGGCAGCTGTTGAGAAATCATGCGCTCCTCTGCGGCCCCTGTGTTTCCCATCAGTCTCCCCGTTGTCTGGCCGTGGGGACTGCAGCTGTATCTTAATCCACAGGGGGCGGACGTGAGGACGGACAGGTTGCCTGGCCCCGTCATTAAATAACCCCAACCATCCCCCCTCCCCAGAGTGACATTCCTACAGAGCCGATAGGGTATTGGTTCCATTCCAAATGACACCCTGTTCCCTATATACAGCAGTGCACTGGTTTTGACCAGAACCCATAGTGTTCTATGAAGGGAATAGAATGCCATTTGGAAATTCAAAAATAGACATTGGTCTGAGATGTCACAGGACAGGGGCCACTGGAGCTGGAGGTGCTTGAGCGAGCTTAGGGCTGGGGAGTTGGGGGACCTGGGGAGTTGGGGGACCTGGGGAGTTGGGGGACCTGGGGAGTTGGGGGCCCTGGGGAGCTGGGGGCCCTGGGGAGCTGGGGAACAGGGAGCCTGATGTGTTGGGGGGTTGGGAAGCCTGGGGGGCTTGGCGAGTTGAGGGACAGGGGGGTTGTGAGGCCTAGGGGGTTGGGGGACAGGGGAGTTGCACCACCTAGGGGGTTGGGGGACAGGGGAGTTGCAGGGCCTAGGGGGTTGGGAGACAGAGGGGTTGAGAGACCTGGGGAGTTGGGAGACAGGGGGGGTTGGGGTGAAGGAGGGTTGGGAGACCTGGGGAGTTGGGGGGGCGGGGGTTGCAGGCCCTAGGGGGTTGGGGGACAGGGGAGTTGGGGGACAGGGGTGTTGGGGGACAGGGGGGTTTGGGGACAGGGGAGTTGGGGTGAAGGAGGGTTGGGAGACCTGGGGAGTTGGGGGGAGGGGGGGGGGGGGTTGCAGGGCCTAGGGGATTGGGGGACAGGGGGGTTGGGGGACAGGGGAGATGGGGGACAGGGGGGTTGGGGGACAGGATGGTTTGGGGGACAGGGGATTTGGGGGACAGGGGAGTTGGGGGAAAGGGGAGTTGCAGGGCCTAGGGGGTTGGGGGACAGGGGTGTTGGGGGACAGGGGGGTTTGGGGACAGGGGAGTTGGGGTGAAGGAGGGTTGGGAGACCTGGGGAGTTGGGGGGAGGGGGGAGGGGTTGCAGGGCCTAGGGGATTGGGGGACAGGGGGGTTGGGGGACAGGGGAGATGGGGGACAGGGGGGTTGGGGGACAGGATGGTTTGGGGGACAGGGGATTTGGGGGACAGGGGAGTTGGGGGAAAGGGGAGTTGCAGGGCCTAGGGGGTTGGGGGACAGGGGAGTTGGGGGACAGGGGATTTGGGGGACAGGGGATTTGGGGGACAGGGGAGTTGGGGGACAGGGGAGTTGGGGGACAGGGGAGTTGGGGGACCGATGTGTTTTCTTTCTCCTTGCAGCATTTTACTGTTTGTGATCTAAATTCCTCTCTCAGTACACTTCCTCTCTCAGTACACTTCCTCTCTCAGTACACTTGTGTAGGACTATATGACATTTGACAGTATGTTGGTGTCTTCCTTCAATGTGCATATGTGTGTTGGGCTGGCCAATAGGATGGGGGGTGGGAGTAGAGAGCGGGCAACTCATCTATCATCAGTCTTCTGGCTGCTGAAAATGGGAGGGAGACTCTTGGCTAGATGCCAAGAGGCACGGCAGATTAAATCCACATCGATCCCACTGTAATTTATTTATCAATTCAACACAAAAATTAAAGGTTGCATCCACCCCCTGTAGGTCCACCTTTTAATGAATCTAGGAGGATACATCACCTTGAATACCAAACAAGTAATCATTAGTGTGAACCAGGTTTTCCTCTGTAAAAAACAGTGCACCTCTGTAACATTGTGGCAGGGAGGAGATAGAAGGTAGCAGAGACAGAATTCATCTTCAGCACCGTGACAACACCAATCTCTGTGAAACCTAACAAGTTCAATTAACTAAAACGATTTATTTATCCGTTAAACCTAACAAGTTCAGCTAAGTCAAACCGAGTTCAGTTAATACAAACCAGTTATTGCCAATCAGACTGTTTATGATTCTACACTTTCCTTAGATTGCTTCCTTTGCTGCCTTATAGCCTGAGTTCCATAGATATTTGTAACGTCCTTTGTTAGGTTAACATGCATGTTATACTTTATATTTCTCCTTACTTATGACACTTTGTCTTGTATGCTAATGTATCTCCTCGTTGTATTCCCTCCAGACCACAACATCCTATCACAACTCACACAACCTATCACGACTCACACAACCTATCACGACTCACACAACCTATCACAACTCACACAACCTATCACGACTCACACAACCTATCACGACTCACACAACCTATCACAACTCACACAACCTATCACGACTCACACAACCTATCACGACTCACACAACCTATCACAACTCACACAACCTATCACGACTCACACAACCTATCACGACTCACACAACCTATCACGACTCACACAACCTATCACGACTCACACAACCTATCACAACTCACACAACCTATCACGACTCACACAACCTATCACGACTCACACAACCTATCACGACTCACACAACCTATCACGACTCACACAACCTATCACGACTCACACAACCTATCACGACTCACACAACCTATCACAACTCACACAACCTATCACGACTCACACAACCTATCACAACTCACACAACCTATCACAACTCACACAACCTATCACAACTCACACAACCTATCACGACTCACACAACCTATCACAACTCACACAACCTATCACGACTCACACAACCTATCACAACTCACACAACCTATCACGACTCACACAACCTATCACAACTCACACAACCTATCACAACTCACACAACCTATCACGACTCACACAACCTATCACGACTCACACAACCTATCACAACTCACACAACCTATCACAACTCACACAACCTATCACGACTCACACAACCTATCACAACTCACACAACCTATCACAACTCACACAACCTATCACGACTCACACAACCTATCACGACTCACACAACCTATCACAACTCACACAACCTATCACAACTCACACAACCTATCACAACTCACACAACCTATCACGACTCACACAACCTATCACGACTCACACAACCTATCACGACTCACACAACCTATCACGACTCACACAACCTATCACAACTCACACAACCTATCACAACTCACACAACCTATCACGACTCACACAACCTATCACAACTCACACAACCTATCACGACTCACACAACCTATCACGACTCACACAACCTATCACAACTCACACAACCTATCACAACTCACACAACCTATCACGACTCACACAACCTATCACAACTCACACAACCTATCACGACTCACACAACCTATCACGACTCACACAACCTATCACAACTCACACAACCTATCACAACTCACACAACCTATCACAACTCACACAACCTATCATGACGCAAGGCGACACCCAGATGCAGACACAGGTTTGAGCTCAGGTATATTTATTATAATCCAAGGGATAGACAGAAGGCAGGTCGGGGACAGACAAGCGTTCATAGCCAGGGCAGAGTCCAAAACGGTACAGGGCGGCAGGCAGGCTCGAGGTCAGGGGCGAGCAGAGTGGTCAGGCAGGCGGGCTCAGAGTCAGGACAGGCAAGGGTCAAAACCAGGAGGACGAGAAAAAGAGAGAATGGGAAAAACAGGAGCTGAGAGAAAACGCTGGTTGACTTGGCAAACAAGACGAGCTGGCACAAACAGACAGAAAACACAGGTATAAATACCCAGGGGATAAGTGGGGAAGATGGGTGACACCTGGGAGGGGGGTGGAGACAAGCACAAGGTCAGGTGAAACAGATCAGGGTGTGACACAACCTTACCGGTCCTTGGAGATGGATTTGACTGCTGCGAAGGTTCCGGAAGACAGTCTAGTTTCCTATGGCACACAGAAAGCACAGGGGCAGGAAGATAATGATGTCTACAGCTCCTCCTAGGCATGCTAAGATACATTCAGAGTAACATACAAACAACTCACAAGACAGTGCATTGAAATGGTGCCCAAATGCAGAAAAAGGGTGCCATCCTTCATGAAAATGGCACCCTCCTGGAACAACTAGCACAGCAGACCCTTTCCAGGACCAGTCCTTGTGCTGTGCTTTATAGCCTCCTTATACAGTCCACCCTGGTCCTTCTCTTTGTGGACTCTCCTTACACCCTGGTAGAGACCTCCCCCTCCACCTCCGGCTCTCCTTACACCCTGGTAGAGACCTCCACCTCCTGCTCTCCTTACACCCTGGTAGAGACCTCCCCCCTCCATCTCCTGCTCTCCTTACACCCTGGTAGAGACCTCCCCCTCCACCTCCTGCTCTCCTTACACCCTGGTAGAGACCTCCCCCTCCACCTCCTGCTCTCCTTACACCCTGGTAGAGACCTCCCCCTCCACCTCCTGCTCTCCTTACACCCTGGTAGAGACCTCCCCCCACCACCAGCTGCTCTCCTTACACCCTAGTAGATGATGTAATACGGTTATCATACCCCCAGTACTGTATTTGTCCTCTCTCTCTCCTCTGCTTCCTGGAACCTTTTCCTGACCCAGCCTCTAATGAAATTAAAACCACATTACGTCAAATGAATAGCGGGAGATTTAATTAGCTACTGATAAAAGCCACTGAGGATCTGAGACGTGACTCTCTGTCTTTTAACTCCTTCACTATCAGAAAAAGAGCTGTTTAACAAGCAGAGGTGACGATTATTGCAGGCAGCTGATACTGAACCGTCAGGCTGGTGTTATAGCCATGGAGAGGTCCAGGATACTGTGCCGTCAGGCTGGTGTTATAGCCTTGGAGAGGTCCAGGATACTGTGCCGTCAGGCTGGTGTTATAGCCATGGAGAGGTCCAAGATACGGTGCCGTCAGGCTGGTGTTATAGCCATGGAGAGGACCAGGATACTGTGCCGTCAGGCTGGTGTTATAGCCATGGAGAGGTCCAGGATACTGTGCCGTCAGGCTGGTGTTATAGCCATGGAGAGGTCCAGGATACGGTGCCGTCAGGCTGGTGTTATAGCCATGGAGAGGTCCAGGACACTGAACCGTCAGGCTGGTGTTATAGCCATGGAGAGGTCCAGGATACTGAACCGTCAGGCTGGTGTTATAGCCATGGAGAGGACCAGGATACTGTGCCGTCAGGCTGGTGTTATAGCCATGGAGAGGTCCAGGATACTGAACCGTCAGGCTGGTGTTATAGCCATGGAGAGGTCCAGGATACTGTGCCTTCAGGCTGGTGTTAAAGCCATGGAGAGGTCCAGCATACTGTGTTGTCAGGCTGGTGTTATAGCCATGGAGAGGTCCAGGATACTGTGCCGTCAGGCTGGTGTTATAGCCATGGAGAGGTCCAGGAAACTGTGCCGTCAGGCTGGTGTTATAGCCTTGGAGAGGTCCAGGATACTGTGCCGTCAGGCTGGTGTTATAGCCTTGGAGAGGTCCAGGATACTGTGCCGTCAGGCTGGTGTTATAGCCATGGAGAGGTCCAGGATACTGTGCCTTCAGGCTGGTGTTATAGCCATGGAGAGGTCCAGGATACTGTACCATCAGGCTGGTGTTATAGCCATGGAGAGGTCCAGGATACTGTGCCGTCAGGCTGGTGTTATAGCCATGGAGAGGTCCAGGACACTGTGCCGTCAGGCTGGTGTTTAAGGTCCCGGACTGTTGTATTGTAATTATACAGAACCAATTACATCAATCAACTCATTTACAATAAGACTACTGGAAGACATGGAAGGAATGGAGCATTTCTCACTCTCCCTACCTCCTTAGATACAACACAAACAACACAAACTACTGTCTTTACTCTCCCTACCTCCTTAGATACAACACAAACTACTGTCTTTACTCTCCCTACCTCCTTACATACAACACAAACAACACAAACTACTGTCTTTACTCTCCCTACCTCCTTAGATACAACACAAACTACTGTCTTTACTCTCCCTACCTCCTTACATACAACACAAACAACACAAACTACTGTCTTTACTCTCCCTACTTCCTTAGATACAACACAAACTACTGTCTTTACTCTCCCTACCTCCTTACATACAACACAAACAACACAAACTACTGTCTTCACTCTCCCTACCTCCTTAGATACAACACATACAACACAAACTACTGTCTTTACTCTCCCTACCTCCTAACATACAACACAAACTACTGTCTTCACTCTCCCTACCTCCTTACATACAACACAAACAACACAAACTACTGTCTTTACTCTCCCTACCTCCTTACATACAACACATACAACACAAACTACTGTCTTTACTCTCCCTACCTCCTTACATACAACACAAACAACACAAACTACTGTCTTCACTCTCCCTACCTCCTTACATACAACACAAACAACACAAACTACTGTCTTTACTCTCCCTACCTCCTTAGATACAACACAAACTACTGTCTTTACTCTCCCTACCTCCTTACATACAACACAAACTACTGTCTTTACTCTCCCTACCTCCTTACATACAACACAAACTACTGTCTTTACTCTCCCTACCTCCTTACATACAACACAAACTACTGTCTTCACTCTCCCTACCTCCTAACATACAACACAAACAACACAAACTACTGTCTTTACTCTCCCTACCTCCTTACATACAACACAAACAACACAAACTACCTCCTACCTCCTACCTCCCTACCTCCTTACTGTCTTCACTCTCCCTACCTCCTTACATACAACACAAACAACACAAACTACTGTCTTTACTCTCCCTACCTCCTTACATACAACACAAACAACACAAACTACTGTCTTCACTCTCCCTACCTCCTTACATACAACACAAACAACACAAACTACTGTCTTCACTCTCCCTACCTCCTTAGATACAACACAAACTACTGTCTTTACTCTCCCTACCTCCTTACATACAACACAAACTACTGTCTTCACTCTCCCTACCTCCTAACATAAAACACAAACAACACAAACTACTGTCTTTACTCTCCCTACCTCCTTACATACAACACAAACTACTGTCTTTACTCTCCCTACCTCCATACATACAACACAAACAACTGTCTTTACTCTCCCTACCTCCTTACATACAACACAAACTACTGTCTTTACTCTCCCTACCTCCTTACATACAACACAAACTACTGTCTTTACTCTCCCTACCTCCTTACATACAACACAAACAACACAAACTACTGTCTTTACTTTCCCTACCTCCATACATACAACACAAACAACACAAACTACTGTCTTTACTCTCCCTACCTCCTTACATACAACACAAACAACACAAACAACTGTCTTCACTCTCCCTACCTCCTCACATACAACACAAACAACACAAACTACTGTCTTTACTCTCCATACCTCCTTACATACAACACAAACAACACAAACTACTGTCTTTACTCTCCCTACCTCACATACAACACAAACTACTGTCTTTACTCTCCCTACCTCCTTAGATACAACACAAACAACACAAACTACTGTCTTTACTCTCCCTACCTCCTTAGATACAACACAAACAACACAAACTACTGTCTTTACTCTCCCTACCTCCTTAGATACAACACAAACAACACAAACTACTGTCTTTACTCTCCCTACCTCCTTAGATACAACACAAACAACACAAACTACTGTCTTCACTCTCCCTACCTCCTTAGATACAACACAAACTACTGTCTTTACTCTCCCTACCTCACATACAACACAAACTACTGTCTTCACTCTCCATACCTCCTTAGATACAACACAAACAACACAAACTACTGTCTTCACTCTCCCTACCTCCTTAGATACAACACAAACTACTGTCTTTACTCTCCCTACCTCCTTACATACAACACAAACAACACAAACTACTGTCTTCACTCTCCCTACCTCCTTACATACAACACAAACAACTGTCTTCACTCTCCCTACCTCCTTACATACAACACAAACAACACAAACTACTGTCTTTACTCTCCCTACCTCCTTAGATACAACACAAACTACTGTCTTTACTCTCCCTACCTCCTTACATACAACACAAACAACACAAACTACTGTCTTTACTCTCCCTACCTCCTTACATACAACACAAACTACTGTCTTCACTCTCCCTACCTCCTAACATACAACACATACAACACAAACTACTGTCTTTACTCTCCCTACCTCCTAACATACAACACAAACTACTGTCTTCACTCTCCCTACCTCCTTACATACAACACAAACAACACAAACTACTGTCTTTACTCTCCCTACCTCCTTACATACAACACAAACTACTGTCTTCACTCTCCCTACCTCCTTACATACAACACAAACAACACAAACTACTGTCTTTACTCTCCCTACCTCCTAACATACAACACAAACAACACAAACTACTGTCTTTACTCTCCCTACCTCCTTACATACAACACAAACAACACAAACTACTGTCTTTACTCTCCCTACCTCCTTACATACAACACAAACTACTGTCTTCACTCTCCCTACCTCCTAACATACAACACATACAACACAAACTACTGTCTTTACTCTCCCTACCTCCTTACATACAACACAAACTACTGTCTTTACTCTCCCTACCTCCTAACATACAACACAAACTACTGTCTTTACTCTCCCTACCTCCTTACATACAACACAAACAACACAAACTACTGTCTTTACTCTCCCTACCTCCTAACATACAACACATACAACACAAACTACTGTCTTTACTCTCCCTACCTCCTAACATACAACACAAACAACTGTCTTCACTCTCCCTACCTCCTCACATACAACACAAACAACACAAACTACTGTCTTTACTCTCCATACCTCCTTACATACAACACAAACAACACAAACTACTGTCTTTACTCTCCCTACCTCACATACAACACAAACTACTGTCTTTACTCTCCCTACCTCCTTAGATACAACACAAACAACACAAACTACTGTCTTTACTCTCCCTACCTCCTTAGATACAACACAAACAACACAAACTACTGTCTTTACTCTCCCTACCTCCTTAGATACAACACAAACAACACAAACTACTGTCTTCACTCTCCCTACCTCCTTAGATACAACACAAACTACTGTCTTTACTCTCCCTACCTCACATACAACACAAACTACTGTCTTCACTCTCCATACCTCCTTAGATACAACACAAACAACACAAACTACTGTCTTCACTCTCCCTACCTCCTTAGATACAACACAAACTACTGTCTTTACTCTCCCTACCTCCTTACATACAACACAAACAACACAAACTACTGTCTTCACTCTCCCTACCTCCTTACATACAACACAAACAACTGTCTTCACTCTCCCTACCTCCTTACATACAACACAAACAACACAAACTACTGTCTTTACTCTCCCTACCTCCTTAGATACAACACAAACTACTGTCTTTACTCTCCCTACCTCCTTACATACAACACAAACAACACAAACTACTGTCTTTACTCTCCCTACCTCCTTACATACAACACAAACTACTGTCTTCACTCTCCCTACCTCCTAACATACAACACATACAACACAAACTACTGTCTTTACTCTCCCTACCTCCTAACATACAACACAAACTACTGTCTTCACTCTCCCTACCTCCTTACATACAACACAAACAACACAAACTACTGTCTTTACTCTCCCTACCTCCTAACATACAACACATACAACACAAACTACTGTCTTTACTCTCCCTACCTCCTTACATACAACACAAACTACTGTCTTCACTCTCCCTACCTCCTAACATACAACACAAACTACTGTCTTTACTCTCCCTACCTCCTTACATACAACACAAACAACACAAACTACTGTCTTTACTCTCCCTACCTCCTAACATACAACACATACAACACAAACTACTGTCTTTACTCTCCCTACCTCCTAACATACAACACAAACTACTGTCTTCACTCTCCCTACCTCCTTACATACAACACAAACAACACAAACTACTGTCTTTACTCTCCCTACCTCCTTAGATACAACACAAACTACTGTCTTTACTCTCCCTACCTCCTTACATACAACACAAACTACTGTCTTTACTCTCCCTACCTCCTTACATACAACACAAACTACTGTCTTTACTCTCCCTACCTCCTTACATACAACACAAACTACTGTCTTCACTCTCCCTACCTCCTAACATACAACACAAACAACACAAACTACTGTCTTTACTCTCCCTACCTCCTTACATACAACACAAACAACACAAACTACCTCCTACCTCCTACCTCCCTACCTCCTTACTGTCTTCACTCTCCCTACCTCCTTACATACAACACAAACAACACAAACTACTGTCTTTACTCTCCCTACCTCCTTACATACAACACAAACAACACAAACTACTGTCTTCACTCTCCCTACCTCCTTACATACAACACAAACAACACAAACTACTGTCTTCACTCTCCCTACCTCCTTACATACAAAACAAACTACTGTCTTCACTCTCCCTACCTCCTTACATACAACACATACAACACAAACTACTCTCTTTACTCTCCCTACCTCCTAACATACAACACAAACAACACAAACTACTGTCTTTACTCTCCCTACCTCCTTACATACAACACAAACAACACAAACTGCTGTCTTCACTCTCCCTACCTCCTTACATACAACACAAACAACACAAACTGCTGTCTTCACTCTCCCTACCTCCTAACATACAACACAAACAACACAAACTACTGTCTTTACTCTCCCTACCTCCTTACATACAACACAAACAACACAAACTGCTGTCTTCACTCTCCCTACCTCCTTACATACAACACAAACAACACAAACTACTGTCTTCACTCTCCCTACCTCCTTACATACAACACAAACTACTGTCTTCACTCTCCCTACCTCCTTACATACAACACAAACTACTGTCTTCACTCTCCCTACCTCCTTACATACAACACAAACAACACAAACTACTGTCTTCACTCTCCCTACCTCCTTACATACAACACAAAAAACACAAACTACTGTCTTCACTCTCCCTACCTCCTTACATACAACACAAACAACACAAACTACTGTCTTCACTCTCCCTACCTCCTTAGATACAACACATACAACACAAACTACTGTCTTTACTCTCCCTACCTCCTTACATACAACACAAACTACTGTCTTCACTCTCCCTACCTCCTTAGATACAACACAAACTACTGTCTTCACTCTCCCTACCTCCTTAGATACAACACAAACTACTGTCTTTACTCTCCCTACCTCCTTACATACAACACAAACTACTGTCTTCACTCTCCCTACCTCCTTACATACAACACAAACTACAGTCTTCACCCTCCCTACCTCCTTACATACAACACAAACTACTGTCTTTACTCTCCCTACCTCCTTACATACAACACAAACTACTGTCTTTACTCTCCCTACCTCCTTACATACAACACAAACAACACAAACAACTGTCTTTACTCTCCCTACCTCCTTACATACAACACAAACAACACAAACTACTGTCTTCACTCTCCCTACCTCCTTACATACAACACAAACTACTGTCTTTACTCTCCCTACCTCCTTACATACAACACAAACTACTGTCTTTACTCTCCCTACCTCCTTACATACAACACAAACAACACAAACTACTGTCTTTACTCTCCATACCTCCTTACATACAACACAAACAACACAAACTACTGTCTTTACTCTCCCTACCTCACATACAACACAAACTACTGTCTTTACTCTCCCTACCTCCTTAGATACAACACAAACAACACAAACTACTGTCTTTACTCTCCCTACCTCCTTAGATACAACACAAACAACACAAACTACTGTCTTTACTCTCCCTACCTCCTTAGATACAACACAAACAACACAAACTACTGTCTTCACTCTCCCTACCTCCTTAGATACAACACAAACTACTGTCTTTACTCTCCCTACCTCACATACAACACAAACTACTGTCTTCACTCTCCATACCTCCTTAGATACAACACAAACAACACAAACTACTGTCTTCACTCTCCCTACCTCCTTAGATACAACACAAACTACTGTCTTTACTCTCCCTACCTCCTTACATACAACACAAACAACACAAACTACTGTCTTCACTCTCCCTACCTCCTTACATACAACACAAACAACTGTCTTCACTCTCCCTACCTCCTTACATACAACACAAACAACACAAACTACTGTCTTTACTCTCCCTACCTCCTTAGATACAACACAAACTACTGTCTTTACTCTCCCTACCTCCTTACATACAACACAAACAACACAAACTACTGTCTTTACTCTCCCTACCTCCTTACATACAACACAAACTACTGTCTTCACTCTCCCTACCTCCTAACATACAACACATACAACACAAACTACTGTCTTTACTCTCCCTACCTCCTAACATACAACACAAACTACTGTCTTCACTCTCCCTACCTCCTTACATACAACACAAACAACACAAACTACTGTCTTTACTCTCCCTACCTCCTAACATACAACACATACAACACAAACTACTGTCTTTACTCTCCCTACCTCCTTACATACAACACAAACTACTGTCTTCACTCTCCCTACCTCCTAACATACAACACAAACTACTGTCTTTACTCTCCCTACCTCCTTACATACAACACAAACAACACAAACTACTGTCTTTACTCTCCCTACCTCCTAACATACAACACATACAACACAAACTACTGTCTTTACTCTCCCTACCTCCTAACATACAACACAAACTACTGTCTTCACTCTCCCTACCTCCTTACATACAACACAAACAACACAAACTACTGTCTTTACTCTCCCTACCTCCTTAGATACAACACAAACTACTGTCTTTACTCTCCCTACCTCCTTACATACAACACAAACTACTGTCTTTACTCTCCCTACCTCCTTACATACAACACAAACTACTGTCTTTACTCTCCCTACCTCCTTACATACAACACAAACTACTGTCTTCACTCTCCCTACCTCCTAACATACAACACAAACAACACAAACTACTGTCTTTACTCTCCCTACCTCCTTACATACAACACAAACAACACAAACTACCTCCTACCTCCTACCTCCCTACCTCCTTACTGTCTTCACTCTCCCTACCTCCTTACATACAACACAAACAACACAAACTACTGTCTTTACTCTCCCTACCTCCTTACATACAACACAAACAACACAAACTACTGTCTTCACTCTCCCTACCTCCTTACATACAACACAAACAACACAAACTACTGTCTTCACTCTCCCTACCTCCTTACATACAAAACAAACTACTGTCTTCACTCTCCCTACCTCCTTACATACAACACAAACAACACAAACTGCTGTCTTCACTCTCCCTACCTCCTTACATACAACACAAACAACACAAACTGCTGTCTTCACTCTCCCTACCTCCTAACATACAACACAAACAACACAAACTACTGTCTTTACTCTCCCTACCTCCTTACATACAACACAAACAACACAAACTGCTGTCTTCACTCTCCCTACCTCCTTACATACAACACAAACAACACAAACTACTGTCTTCACTCTCCCTACCTCCTTACATACAACACAAACTACTGTCTTCACTCTCCCTACCTCCTTACATACAACACAAACTACTGTCTTCACTCTCCCTACCTCCTTACATACAACACAAACAACACAAACTACTGTCTTCACTCTCCCTACCTCCTTACATACAACACAAAAAACACAAACTACTGTCTTCACTCTCCCTACCTCCTTACATACAACACAAACAACACAAACTACTGTCTTCACTCTCCCTACCTCCTTAGATACAACACATACAACACAAACTACTGTCTTTACTCTCCCTACCTCCTTACATACAACACAAACTACTGTCTTCACTCTCCCTACCTCCTTAGATACAACACAAACTACTGTCTTCACTCTCCCTACCTCCTTAGATACAACACAAACTACTGTCTTTACTCTCCCTACCTCCTTACATACAACACAAACTACTGTCTTCACTCTCCCTACCTCCTTACATACAACACAAACTACAGTCTTCACCCTCCCTACCTCCTTACATACAACACAAACTACTGTCTTTACTCTCCCTACCTCCTTACATACAACACAAACTACTGTCTTTACTCTCCCTACCTCCTTACATACAACACAAACAACACAAACAACTGTCTTTACTCTCCCTACCTCCTTACATACAACACAAACAACACAAACTACTGTCTTCACTCTCCCTACCTCCTTACATACAACACAAACTACTGTCTTTACTCTCCCTACCTCCTTACATACAACACAAACTACTGTCTTTACTCTCCCTACCTCCTTACATACAACACAAACAACACAAACTACTGTCTTCACTCTCCCTACCTCCTTACATACAACACAAACAACACAAACAACTGTCTTTACTCTCCCTACCTCCTTACATACAACACAAACAACACAAACTACTGTCTTCACTCTCCCTACCTCCTTACATACAACACAAACAACACAAACTACTGTCTTTACTCTCCCTACCTCCTTACATACAACACAAACAACACAAACTACTGTCTTTACTCTCCCTACCTCCTTACATACAACACAAACTACTGTCTTTACTCTCCCTACCTCCTTAGATACAACACAAACAACACAAACTACTGTCTTTACTCTCCCTACCTCCTTAGATACAACACAAACAACTATCTTTACTCTCCCTACCTCCTTAGATACAACACAAACAACTGTCTTTACTCTCCCTACCTCCTTACATACAACACAAACAACTGTCTTTACTCTCCCTACCTCCTTACATACAACACAAACCTCCCTACCTCCTTACATACAACACAAACAACACAAACTACTGTCTTCACTCTCCCTACCTCCTTACATACAACACAAACAACTGTCTTTACTCTCCCTACCTCCTTACATACAACACAAACTACTGTCTTCACTCTCCCTACCTCCTTACATACAACACAAACAACTGTCTTTACTCTCCCTACCTCCTTACATACAACACAAACCTCCCTACCTCCTTACATACAACACAAACAACACAAACTACTGTCTTCACTCTCCCTACCTCCTTACATACAACACAAACAACTGTCTTTACTCTCCCTACCTCCTTACATACAACACAAACAACACAAACTACTGTCTTCACTCTCCCTACCTCCTTACATACAACACAAACAACACAAACAACTGTCTTCACTCTCCCTACCTCCTTACATACAACACAAACTACTGTCTTCACTCTCCCTACCTCCTTAGATACAACACAAACAACACAAACAACACAAACTGCTGTCTTTACTCTCCCTACCTCCTTAGATACAACACAAACAACACAAACTACTGTCTTCACTCTCCCTACCTCCTTACATACAACACAAACAACACAAACTACTGTCTTCACTCTCCCTACCTCCTTACATACAACACAAACAACTGTCTTTACTCTCCCTACCTCCTTACATACAACACAAACTACTGTCTTCACTCTCCCTACCTCCTTACATACAACACAAACTACTGTCTTTACTCTCCCTACCTCCTTACATACAACACAAACAACACAAACTACAGTCTTCACTCTCCCTACCTCCTTACATACATCACAAACAACTGTCTTTACTCTCCCTACCTCCTTACATACAACACAAACTACTGTCTTCACTCTCCCTACCTCCTTACATACAACACAAACTACTGTCTTTACTCTCCCTACCTCCTTACATACAACACATACAACACAAACTACTGTCTTTACTCTCCCTACCTCCTTACATACAACACAAACTACTGTCTTTACTCTCCCTACCTCCTAACATACAACACAAACTACTGTCTTTACTCTCCCTACCTCCTTACATACAACACAAACAACACAAACTACTGTCTTTACTCTCCCTACCTCCTAACATACAACACAAACTACTGTCTTCACTCTCCCTACCTCCTTACATACAACACAAACAACACAAACTACTGTCTTTACTCTCCCTACCTCCTTACATACAACACATACAACACAAACTACTGTCTTTACTCTCCCTACCTCCTTACATACAACACAAACAACACAAACTACTGTCTTTACTCTCCCTACCTCCTTAGATACAACACAAACTACTGTCTTTACTCTCCCTACCTCCTTACATACAACACAAACTACTGTCTTTACTCTCCCTACCTCCTTACATACAACACAAACTACTGTCTTTACTCTCCCTACCTCCTTACATACAACACAAACTACTGTCTTCACTCTCCCTACCTCCTAACATACAACACAAACAACACAAACTACTGTCTTTACTCTCCCTACCTCCTTACATACAACACAAACAACACAAACTACCTCCTACCTCCTACCTCCCTACCTCCTTACTGTCTTCACTCTCCCTACCTCCTTACATACAACACAAACAACACAAACTACTGTCTTTACTCTCCCTACCTCCTTACATACAACACAAACAACAAAAACTACTGTCTTCACTCTCCCTACCTCCTTACATACAACACAAACAACACAAACTACTGTCTTCACTCTCCCTACCTCCTTACATACAACACAAACTACTGTCTTCACTCTCCCTACCTCCTTACATACAACACAAACTACTGTCTTCACTCTCCCTACCTCCTTACATACAACACATACAACACAAACTACTCTCTTTACTCTCCCTACCTCCTAACATACAACACAAACAACACAAACTACTGTCTTTACTCTCCCTACCTCCTTACATACAACACAAACAACACAAACTGCTGTCTTCACTCTCCCTACCTCCTTACATACAACACAAACAACACAAACTGCTGTCTTCACTCTCCCTACCTCCTAACATACAACACAAACAACACAAACTACTGTCTTTACTCTCCCTACCTCCTTACATACAACACAAACAACACAAACTGCTGTCTTCACTCTCCCTACCTCCTTACATACAACACAAACAACACAAACTACTGTCTTCACTCTCCCTACCTCCTTACATACAACACAAACTACTGTCTTCACTCTCGCTACCTCCTTACATACAACACAAACTACTGTCTTCACTCTCCCTACCTCCTTACATACAACACAAACAACACAAACTACTGTCTTCACTCTCCCTACCTCCTTACATACAACACAAAAAACACAAACTACTGTCTTCACTCTCCCTACCTCCTTACATACAACACAAACTACTGTCTTCACTCTCCCTACCTCCTTAGATACAACACAAACTACTGTCTTCACTCTCCCTACCTCCTTAGATACAACACAAACTACTGTCTTTACTCTCCCTACCTCCTTACATACAACACAAACTACTGTCTTTACTCTCCCTACCTCCTTACATACAACACAAACAACACAAACAACTGTCTTTACTCTCCCTACCTCCTTACATACAACACAAACAACACAAACTACTGTCTTCACTCTCCCTACCTCCTTACATACAACACAAACTACTGTCTTTACTCTCCCTACCGCCTTACATACAACACAAACTACTGTCTTTACTCTCCCTACCTCCTTACATACAACACAAACTACTGTCTTTACTCTCCCTACCTCCTTACATACAACACAAACAACACAAACTACTGTCTTCACTCTCCCTACCTCCTTACATACAACACAAACAACACAAACAACTGTCTTTACTCTCCCTACCTCCTTACATACAACACAAACAACACAAACAACTGTCTTTACTCTCCCTACCTCCTTACATACAACACAAACAACACAAACTACTGTCTTCACTCTCCCTACCTCCTTACATACAACACAAACTACTGTCTTTACTCTCCCTACCTCCTTACATACAACACAAACTACTGTCTTTACTCTCCCTACCTCCTTACATACAACACAAACAACACAAACTACTGTCTTCACTCTCCCTACCTCCTTACATACAACACAAACAACACAAACAACTGTCTTTACTCTCCCTACCTCCTTACATACAACACAAACAACACAAACTACTGTCTTTACTCTCCCTACCTCCTTACATACAACACAAACTACTGTCTTTACTCTCCCTACCTCCTTAGATACAACACAAACAACACAAACTACTGTCTTTACTCTCCCTACCTCCTTAGATACAACACAAACAACTATCTTTACTCTCCCTACCTCCTTAGATACAACACAAACAACTGTCTTTACTCTCCCTACCTCCTTACATACAACACAAACAACTGTCTTTACTCTCCCTACCTCCTTACATACAACACAAACCTCCCTACCTCCTTACATACAACACAAACAACACAAACTACTGTCTTCACTCTCCCTACCTCCTTACATACAACACAAACAACTGTCTTTACTCTCCCTACCTCCTTACATACAACACAAACTACTGTCTTCACTCTCCCTACCTCCTTACATACAACACAAACAACTGTCTTTACTCTCCCTACCTCCTTACATACAACACAAACCTCCCTACCTCCTTACATACAACACAAACAACACAAACTACTGTCTTCACTCTCCCTACCTCCTTACATACAACACAAACAACTGTCTTTACTCTCCCTACCTCCTTACATACAACACAAACAACACAAACTACTGTCTTCACTCTCCCTACCTCCTTACATACAACACAAACTACTGTCTTTACTCTCCCTTCCTCCTTACATACAACACAAACAACTGTCTTCACTCTCCCTACCTCCTTACATACAACACAAACAACACAAACAACTGTCTTCACTCTCCCTACCTCCTTACATACAACACAAACTACTGTCTTCACTCTCCCTACCTCCTTAGATACAACACAAACAACACAAACAACACAAACTGCTGTCTTTACTCTCCCTACCTCCTTACATACAACACAAACAACACAAACTACTGTCTTCACTCTCCCTACCTCCTTACATACAACACAAACAACTGTCTTTACTCTCCCTACCTCCTTACATACAACACAAACTACTGTCTTCACTCTCCCTACCTCCTTACATACAACACAAACTACTGTCTTTACTCTCCCTACCTCCTTACATACAACACATACAACACAAACTACTGTCTTTACTCTCCCTACCTCCTTACATACAACACAAACAACACAAACTACTGTCTTCACTCTCCCTACCTCCTCACATACAACACAAACTACTGTCTTCACTCTCCCTACCTCCTTACATACAACACAAACAACACAAACTACTGTCTTCACTCTCCCTACCTCCTCACATACAACACAAACTACTGTCTTCACTCTCCCTACCTCCTTACATACAACACAAACAACACAAACTACTGTCTTCACTCTCCCTACCTCCTTACATACAACACAAACTACTGTCTTTACTCTCCCTACCTCCTTACATACAACACAAACAACACAAACTACTGTCTTTACTCTCCCTACCTCCTTACATACAACACAAACAACACAAACTACTGTCTTTACTCTCCCTACCTCCTAACATACAACACAAACTACTGTCTTCACTCTCGCTACCTCCTTACATACAACACAAACTACTGTCTTCACTCTCCCTACCTCCTTACATACAACACAAACAACACAAACTACTGTCTTCACTCTCCCTACCTCCTTACATACAACACAAAAAACACAAACTACTGTCTTCACTCTCCCTACCTCCTTACATACAACACAAACAACACAAACTGCTGTCTTCACTCTCCCTACCTCCTAACATACAACACAAACAACACAAACTACTGTCTTTACTCTCCCTACCTCCTTACATACAACACAAACTACTGTCTTCACTCTCGCTACCTCCTTACATACAACACAAACTACTGTCTTCACTCTCCCTACCTCCTTACATACAACACAAACAACACAAACTACTGTCTTCACTCTCCCTACCTCCTTACATACAACACAAAAAACACAAACTACTGTCTTCACTCTCCCTACCTCCTTACATACAACACAAACTACTGTCTTCACTCTCCCTACCTCCTTAGATACAACACAAACTACTGTCTTCACTCTCCCTACCTCCTTAGATACAACACAAACTACTGTCTTTACTCTCCCTACCTCCTTACATACAACACAAACTACTGTCTTTACTCTCCCTACCTCCTTACATACAACACAAACAACACAAACAACTGTCTTTACTCTCCCTACCTCCTTACATACAACACAAACAACACAAACTACTGTCTTCACTCTCCCTACCTCCTTACATACAACACAAACTACTGTCTTTACTCTCCCTACCTCCTTACATACAACACAAACTACTGTCTTTACTCTCCCTACCTCCTTACATACAACACAAACTACTGTCTTTACTCTCCCTACCTCCTTACATACAACACAAACAACACAAACTACTGTCTTCACTCTCCCTACCTCCTTACATACAACACAAACAACACAAACAACTGTCTTTACTCTCCCTACCTCCTTACATACAACACAAACAACACAAACAACTGTCTTTACTCTCCCTACCTCCTTACATACAACACAAACAACACAAACTACTGTCTTCACTCTCCCTACCTCCTTACATACAACACAAACTACTGTCTTTACTCTCCCTACCTCCTTACATACAACACAAACTACTGTCTTTACTCTCCCTACCTCCTTACATACAACACAAACAACACAAACTACTGTCTTCACTCTCCCTACCTCCTTACATACAACACAAACAACACAAACAACTGTCTTTACTCTCCCTACCTCCTTACATACAACACAAACAACACAAACTACTGTCTTTACTCTCCCTACCTCCTTACATACAACACAAACTACTGTCTTTACTCTCCCTACCTCCTTAGATACAACACAAACAACACAAACTACTGTCTTTACTCTCCCTACCTCCTTAGATACAACACAAACAACTATCTTTACTCTCCCTACCTCCTTAGATACAACACAAACAACTGTCTTTACTCTCCCTACCTCCTTACATACAACACAAACAACTGTCTTTACTCTCCCTACCTCCTTACATACAACACAAACCTCCCTACCTCCTTACATACAACACAAACAACACAAACTACTGTCTTCACTCTCCCTACCTCCTTACATACAACACAAACAACTGTCTTTACTCTCCCTACCTCCTTACATACAACACAAACTACTGTCTTCACTCTCCCTACCTCCTTACATACAACACAAACAACTGTCTTTACTCTCCCTACCTCCTTACATACAACACAAACCTCCCTACCTCCTTACATACAACACAAACAACACAAACTACTGTCTTCACTCTCCCTACCTCCTTACATACAACACAAACAACTGTCTTTACTCTCCCTACCTCCTTACATACAACACAAACAACACAAACTACTGTCTTCACTCTCCCTACCTCCTTACATACAACACAAACTACTGTCTTTACTCTCCCTTCCTCCTTACATACAACACAAACAACTGTCTTCACTCTCCCTACCTCCTTACATACAACACAAACAACACAAACAACTGTCTTCACTCTCCCTACCTCCTTACATACAACACAAACTACTGTCTTCACTCTCCCTACCTCCTTAGATACAACACAAACAACACAAACAACACAAACTGCTGTCTTTACTCTCCCTACCTCCTTACATACAACACAAACAACACAAACTACTGTCTTCACTCTCCCTACCTCCTTACATACAACACAAACAACTGTCTTTACTCTCCCTACCTCCTTACATACAACACAAACTACTGTCTTCACTCTCCCTACCTCCTTACATACAACACAAACTACTGTCTTTACTCTCCCTACCTCCTTACATACAACACATACAACACAAACTACTGTCTTTACTCTCCCTACCTCCTTACATACAACACAAACAACACAAACTACTGTCTTCACTCTCCCTACCTCCTCACATACAACACAAACTACTGTCTTCACTCTCCCTACCTCCTTACATACAACACAAACAACACAAACTACTGTCTTCACTCTCCCTACCTCCTCACATACAACACAAACTACTGTCTTCACTCTCCCTACCTCCTTACATACAACACAAACAACACAAACTACTGTCTTCACTCTCCCTACCTCCTTACATACAACACAAACTACTGTCTTTACTCTCCCTACCTCCTTACATACAACACAAACAACACAAACTACTGTCTTTACTCTCCCTACCTCCTTACATACAACACAAACAACACAAACTACTGTCTTTACTCTCCCTACCTCCTAACATACAACACAAACTACTGTCTTCACTCTCCCTACCTCCTTACATACAACACAAACTACTGTCTTTACTCTCCCTACCTCCTTACATACAACACAAACAACACAAACTACTGTCTTTACTCTCCCTACCTCCTTACATACAACACAAACAACACAAACTACTGTCTTTACTCTCCCTACCTCCTAACATACAACACAAACTACTGTCTTCACTCTCCCTACCTCCTTACATACAACACAAACTACTGTCTTCACTCTCCCTACCTCCTTACATACAACACAAACAACACAAACTACTGTCTTTACTCTCCCTACCTCCTAACATACAACACAAACAACACAAACTACTGTCTTTACTCTCCCTACCTCCTTACATACAACACAAACAACACAAACTACTGTCTTTACTCTCCCTACCTCCTTAGATACAACACAAACAACACAAACTACTGTCTTTACTCTCCCTACCTCCTTACATACAACACAAACTACTGTCTTTACTCTCCCTACCTCCTTACAAACAACACAAACTACTGTCTTTACTCTCCCTACCTCCTTACATACAACACAAACTACTGTCTTTACTCTCCCTACCTCCTTACATACAACACAAACTACTGTCTTTACTCTCCCTACCTCCTTACATACAACACAAACTACTGTCTTCACTCTCCCTACCTCCTTACATACAACACAAACTACTGTCTTTACTCTCCCTACCTCCTTACATACAACACAAACTACTGTCTTTACTCTCCCTACCTCCTTACATACAACACAAACAACTGTCTTTACTCTCCCTACCTCCTTACATACAACACAAACAACACAAACTACTGTCTTTACTCTCCCTACCTCCTTACATACAACACAAACTACAGTCTTTACTCTCCCTACCTCCTTACATACAACACAAACTACTGTCTTTACTCTCCCTACCTCCTTACATACAACACAAACTACTGTCTTTACTCTCCCTACCTCCTTACATACAACACAAACTACTGTCTTTACTCTCCCTACCTCCTTACATACAACACAAACTACTGTCTTTACTCTCCCTACCTCCTTACATACAACACAAACTACTGTCTTTACTCTCCCTACCTCCTTACATACAACACAAACTACTGTCTTCACTCTCCCTACCTCCTCACATACAACACAAACAACACAAACAACTGTCTTCACTCTCCCTACCTCCTTACATACAACACAAACAACACAAACTACTGTCTTTACTCTCCCTACCTCCTTACATACAACACAAACAACACAAACTACTGTCTTCACTCTCCCTACCTCCTTACATACAACACAAACAACACAAACTACTGTCTTTACTCTCCCTACCTCCTTACATACAACACAAACCTCCCTACCTCCTTACATACAACACAAACAACACAAACTACTGTCTTCACTCTCCCTACCTCCTAACATACAACACAAACTACTGTCTTTACTCTCCCTACCTCCTTACATACAACACAAACTACTGTCTTTACTCTCCCTACCTCCTTACATACAACACAAACTACTGTCTTCACTCTCCCTACCTCCTTACATACAACACAAACTACAGTCTTCACCCTCCCTACCTCCTTACATACAACACAAACTACTGTCTTTACTCTCCCTACCTCCTTACATACAACACAAACTACTGTCTTTACTCTCCCTACCTCCTTACATACAACACAAACAACACAAACAACTGTCTTTACTCTCCCTACCTCCTTACATACAACACAAACAACACAAACTACTGTCTTCACTCTCCCTACCTCCTTACATACAACACAAACTACTGTCTTTACTCTCCCTACCTCCTTACATACAACACAAACTACTGTCTTTACTCTCCCTACCTCCTTACATACAACACAAACAACACAAACTACTGTCTTCACTCTCCCTACCTCCTTACATACAACACAAACAACACAAACAACTGTCTTTACTCTCCCTACCTCCTTACATACAACACAAACAACACAAACTACTGTCTTTACTCTCCCTACCTCCTTACATACAACACAAACTACTGTCTTTACTCTCCCTACCTCCTTAGATACAACACAAACAACTATCTTTACTCTCCCTACCTCCTTAGATACAACACAAACAACTGTCTTTACTCTCCCTACCTCCTTACATACAACACAAACAACTGTCTTTACTCTCCCTACCTCCTTACATACAACACAAACCTCCCTACCTCCTTACATACAACACAAACAACACAAACTACTGTCTTCACTCTCCCTACCTCCTTACATACAACACAAACAACTGTCTTTACTCTCCCTACCTCCTTACATACAACACAAACAACACAAACTACTGTCTTCACTCTCCCTACCTCCTTACATACAACACAAACTACTGTCTTTACTCTCCCTACCTCCTTACATACAACACAAACAACTGTCTTCACTCTCCCTACCTCCTTACATACAACACAAACAACACAAACAACTGTCTTCACTCTCCCTACCTCCTTACATACAACACAAACTACTGTCTTCACTCTCCCTACCTCCTTAGATACAACACAAACAACACAAACAACACAAACTGCTGTCTTTACTCTCCCTACCTCCTTACATACAACACAAACAACACAGACTACTGTCTTCACTCTCCCTACCTCCTTACATACAACACAAACAACTGTCTTTACTCTCCCTACCTCCTTACATACAACACAAACTACTGTCTTCACTCTCCCTACCTCCTTACATACAACACAAACTACTGTCTTTACTCTCCCTACCTCCTTACATACAACACATACAACACAAACTACTGTCTTTACTCTCCCTACCTCCTTACATACAACACAAACAACACAAACTACTGTCTTCACTCTCCCTACCTCCTCACATACAACACAAACTACTGTCTTCACTCTCCCTACCTCCTTACATACAACATAAACAACACAAACTACTGTCTTCACTCTCCCTACCTCCTCACATACAACACAAACTACTGTCTTCACTCTCCCTACCTCCTTACATACAACACAAACAACACAAACTACTGTCTTCACTCTCCCTACCTCCTTACATACAACACAAACTACTGTCTTTACTCTCCCTACCTCCTTACATACAACACAAACAACACAAACTACTGTCTTTACTCTCCCTACCTCCTTACATACAACACAAACAGCACAAACTACTGTCTTTACTCTCCCTACCTCCTAACATACAACACAAACTACTGTCTTCACTCTCCCTACCTCCTTACATACAACACAAACTACTGTCTTTACTCTCCCTACCTCCTTACATACAACACAAACAACACAAACTACTGTCTTTACTCTCCCTACCTCCTTACATACAACACAAACAACACAAACTACTGTCTTTACTCTCCCTACCTCCTAACATACAACACAAACTACTGTCTTCACTCTCCCTACCTCCTTACATACAACACAAACTACTGTCTTCACTCTCCCTACCTCCTTACATACAACACAAACAACACAAACTACTGTCTTTACTCTCCCTACCTCCTAACATACAACACAAACAACACAAACTACTGTCTTTACTCTCCCTACCTCCTTACATACAACACAAACAACACAAACTACTGTCTTTACTCTCCCTACCTCCTTAGATACAACACAAACAACACAAACTACTGTCTTTACTCTCCCTACCTCCTTACATACAACACAAACTACTGTCTTTACTCTCCCTACCTCCTTACAAACAACACAAACTACTGTCTTTACTCTCCCTACCTCCTTACATACAACACAAACTACTGTCTTTACTCTCCCTACCTCCTTACATACAACACAAACTACTGTCTTTACTCTCCCTACCTCCTTACATACAAACCAAACTACTGTCTTCACTCTCCCTACCTCCTTACATACAACACAAACTACTGTCTTTACTCTCCCTACCTCCTTACATACAACACAAACTACTGTCTTTACTCTCCCTACCTCCTTACATACAACACAAACAACTGTCTTTACTCTCCCTACCTCCTTACATACAACACAAACAACACAAACTACTGTCTTTACTCTCCCTACCTCCTTACATACAACACAAACTACAGTCTTTACTCTCCCTACCTCCTTACATACAACACAAACTACTGTCTTTACTCTCCCTACCTCCTTACATACAACACAAACTACTGTCTTTACTCTCCCTACCTCCTTACATACAACACAAACTACTGTCTTTACTCTCCCTACCTCCTTACATACAACACAAACTACTGTCTTTACTCTCCCTACCTCCTTACATACAACACAAACTACTGTCTTTACTCTCCCTACCTCCTTACATACAACACAAACTACTGTCTTCACTCTCCCTACCTCCTCACATACAACACAAACAACACAAACAACTGTCTTCACTCTCCCTACCTCCTTACATACAACACAAACAACACAAACTACTGTCTTTACTCTCCCTACCTCCTTACATACAACACAAACAACACAAACTACTGTCTTCACTCTCCCTACCTCCTTACATACAACACAAACAACACAAACTACTGTCTTTACTCTCCCTACCTCCTTACATACAACACAAACCTCCCTACCTCCTTACATACAACACAAACAACACAAACTACTGTCTTCACTCTCCCTACCTCCTAACATACAACACAAACTACTGTCTTTACTCTCCCTACCTCCTTACATACAACACAAACAACACAAACAACTGTCTTCACTCTCCCTACCTCCTTAGATACAACACAAACAACACAAACTACTGTCTTTACTCTCCCTACCTCCTTACATACAACACAAACTACTGTCTTTACTCTCCCTACCTCCTTACATACAACACAAACTACTGTCTTCACTCTCCCTACCTCCTTACATACAACACAAACTACTGTCTTCACTCTCCCTACCTCCTTACATACAACACAAACTACTGTCTTCACTCTCCCTACCTCCTTACATACAACACAAACAACACAAACTACTGTCTTTACTCTCCCTACCTCCTTACATACAACACAAACTACTGTCTTTACTCTCCCTACCTCCTTACATACAACACAAACAACTGTCTTTACTCTCCCTACCTCCTCACATACAACACAAACAACACAAACAACTGTCTTTACTCTCCCTACCTCCATACATACAACACAAACAACACAAACAACTGTCTTTACTCTCCCTACCTCCTTACATACAACACAAACTACTGTCTTTACTCTCCCTACCTCCTTACATACAACACAAACTACTGTCTTTACTCTCCCTACCTCCTTACATACAACACAAACTACTGTCTTTACTCTCCCTACCTCCTTACATACAACACAAACTACAGTCTTCACCCTCCCTACCTCCTTACATACAACACAAACTACTGTCTTCACTCTCCCTACCTCCTTACATACAACACAAACTACTGTCTTCACTCTCCCTACCTCCTTACATACAACACAAACAACACAAACTACTGTCTTTACTCTCCCTACCTCCTTACATACAACACAAACAACACAGACTACTGTTTTCTCACACCCTCCTCCCACTACACTCTACACATACACACGCACGCACGCAAACACACACATACATAACCCAACCTCCCCTTCCCCATAGCCACAAACACAGCACTGCCAGTACCCCAGCCCCACTCTGCCCACTCAGCACAATCTCCAGGTAGCCCGGGGCTGCATTACAATCCCAGAGTGTGTCTGTCTCCTTTAGTGTTAATGAAGAGAGACAGCCTACTACCGGGGCATGGCCATCCCGTAAAGCTCCTATGAGAGCCCCCTTCTCTGGGGAAGAGCAGCAGCCCTTACAGGCCTCCTGGAGAATGGAGACCAGGTCCCGGCCAGCAGTCTGTCTTCCCAGGTAATCAACTAAAATACAGAGTGCCCTCCAGATCCCTTCATGGAGCTGTCACAATCTAGGACAGGCCCCATTGATTTGGAGACTACGGCGTTATTAGCCATTATGGCAAAGGTGATATGAGAAGGGTTTTTAAATCAAACAGCCACTCCACCCCAGGGGATGGAGAGTGAGAACGCAGAGACAGGAGAGGAGAGAGCAAAAAGGGAAGAAAAAAATCCTGTCATTTCCCCCCAAAAGATCCCAGCACTCTCTTCAAGGTGTGTATGGAGCTGTGGTATGGAGCTAGAGGGGGTTGGAGGTATTAGGTCTCAGTCCTTCTCTGCATCCCAAATGGTTCCCTTCTCCCTATATGGTGCACTACTACCCCATAAGGCTCTGCACATTAGAGACTGCTGCCTTATATACGTAGACTTGATTTCACTGGCCACTTTAATAATGGAACACTAGTCACTTTAGTAGTGTTTAGACGTCTCGTTACTCATCTCATATGTATGTACTGTATTGTATTCTATTCTACTGTATCTTAGTCTATGTATTATTCATCTCATGTGTATATACTGTATTGTATTCTATTCTACTCTATCTTAGTCTATTTATTCCTCATCTCATATGTATATACTGTATTCTATCCTATTCTACTGTATCTTAGTCTATGTGTTATTCATCTCATATGTATATACTGTATTGTATTCTATTCTACTGTATCTTAGTCTATGTATTATTCATCTCATATGTATATACTGTATTGTATTCTATTCTACTGTATCTTAGTCTATGCCACTCCAACATTGCTCGTCCAAATATTTATATACTCTTAATTCCATTACTTTACGTGAATTTTGTGTATTATTGTGAAATTGTTAGATATTACTTGCTAGATATTACTGCACTGTCAGAGTTAGAAATACACGCATTTTGCTACACCTGCAATAACATCTACTAAACACGTGTATGTGATAAATAAAATTTGATCTAATGTGATTTTAAAAGTAGTGCACTACATAGGGAATAAGATCCCATATGGAAGACAAACAAGGACTGAGCCCTAATACCTTTAGCAGTCCTTCTCCTGGTTGTGAGTCTCAGCAGGGCCGTGTTCACGGCAGTGCATCTCCCTGGCTGGTTAAATAAGATAAGGGAACTGACCGGTCATTGTATCCATCAACGGACCCGGTCTTATAAAATATTCATAGGCCAAAGCACAACGAAGCATGACTCTTAAGTAAACGGGCCAATTTGTTGCGGAAGACATGAATTAAGATTGGTCGGGCCGATATGCTGCCACTGGCTCCCCCGAGACAAGACCCAGGCCAGACAGGCGTGGACTGCAGACGGGGGACGGCTGCCATGGGTTCCCCCTTCCCTCTCTCCTCCCTCCTCTCTCCTCCAGTCCTTTATTGTTATCATCAGTCATGGGGGAGACGGGAGCTGCATGTGCATGTCTGATGTTAATGTGAGGGGCTGTGACTGGAGAGGGGTGGGGTAGGAGGAGGGGCTGTGGATGGAGAGGGGCGGGGTAGGAGGAGGGGCTGTGGATGGAGAGGGGCGGGGTAGGAGGAGGGGCTGTGGATGGAGAGGGTTGGGGTAGAAGGAGGGACTGTGGATGGAGAGGGGTGGGGTAAGGGGGGGCTGTGAATGGAGAGGGTCGGGGTAGGAGGAGGGGCTGTGAATGGAGAGGGTTGGGGTAGGAGGAGGGGCTGTGGATGGAGAGGGGCAGGGTAGGAGGAGGGGCTGTGGATGGAGAAGGGCAGGGTAGAAGGAGGGGTGTGACTTGAGAGGGGCAGGGTAGGAGGAGGGGTGTAGATGGAGAGGGGCAGTTGGGAAGGTTAAGAGGGGGTGGGGTACGAGGAGGGGTGTAGATGGGGCAGTGGGGAGGGTTAAGAGGGGATGGGGTAGGAGGAGGGGTGTAGATGGGGGGCAGTGGGGAGAGTTAAGAGGGGGTGGTGCAGGAGGAGGGGTGTAGATGGGGCAGTGGGGAGGGTTAAGAGGTGGTGGGGTAGGAGGAGGGGTGTAGATGGGGGCAGTGGGGAGGGTTAAGAGGGGGTGGTGCAGGAGGAGGGGTGTAGATGGGGCAGTGGGGAGGGTTAAGAGGGGGTAGGGGATGTCTGGAGAAGCATTTTGATCTGTTCATCAGTTATTCTTGTCATGTGTTGAAAGTGAGAGAGGAGAGAAAGGGAGTCCATTTACAAGTCAAGTGCTAATGACAAAGAGGGGAGAGTGTATATATGAGTGTAGACAGTGGGACTGTGTTATGACAGAGGGACTGTGTTATGACAGAGGGACTGTGTTATGACAGAGGGGAGAGTATATATATGAGTGTAGACAGTGGGACTGTGTTATGACAGAGGGAGAGTGTATATATGAGTGTAGGCTGTGGGACTGTGTTATAACAGAGGAAGAGTGTATAGATGAGTGTAGACAGTGGGACTGTGTTATGACAGAGGGACTGTGTTATGACAGAGGGACTGTGTTATGACAGAGGGAGAGTGTATATATGAGTGTAGACAGTGGGACTGTGTTATGACAGAGGGACTGTGTTATGACAGAGGGACTGTGTTATGACAGAGGGGAGAGTGTATATATGAGTGTAGACAGTGGGACTGTGTTATGACAGAGCGAGAGTGTATATATGAGTGTAGGCTTTGGGACTGTGTTATGACAGAGGGAGAGTGTATAGATGAGTGTAGACAGTGGGACTGTGTTATGACAGAGGGAGAGTGTATATATGAGTGTAGACAGTGGGACTGTGTTATGACAGAGGGAGAGTGTATACAGTGCCTTGCGAAAGTATTCGCCCCCCTTGAACTTTGCGACCTTTTGCCACATTTCCGGCTTCAAACATAAAGATATAAAACTGTATTTTTTTGTGAAGAATCAACAACAAGTGGGACACAATCATGAAGTGGAACGACATTTATTGGATATTTCAAAAAATTTTAACAAATCAAAAACTGAAAAATTGGGCGTGCAAAATGATTCAGCCCCTTTACTTTCAGTGCAGCAAACTCTCTCCAGAAGTTCAGTGAGGATCTCTGAATGATCCAATGTTGACCTAAATGACTAATGATGATAAATACAATCCACCTGTGTGTAATCAAGTCTCCGTATAAATGCACCTGCACTGTGATAGTCTCAGAGGTCCGTTAAAAGCGCAGAGAGCATCACGAAGAACAAGGAACACACCAGGCAGGTCCGAGATACTGTTGTGAAGAAGCCGGATTTGGATACAAAAAGATTTCCCAAGCTTTAAACATCCCAAGGAGCACTGTGCAGGCGATAATATATAATAATAATATACAGTTTTATGTCTTTATGTTTGAAGCCTGAAATGTGGCAAAAGGTCGCAAAGTTAAAGGGGGCCGAATACTTTCGCAAGGCACTGTATATGAGTGTAGACAGTGGGACTGTGTTATGACAGAGGGAGAGTGTATATATGAGTGTAGGCTGTGGGACTGTGTTATGACAGAGGGAGAGTGTATATATGAGTGTAGACAGTGGGACTGTGTTATGACAGAGGGAGAGTGTACATATGAGTGTAGACAGTGGTACTGTGTTATGACAGAGGGAGAGTGTATATATGAGTGTAGGCAGTGGGACTGTGTTATGCTGATGGCTGTGGAAGGAATTAGTGCCCTGGACTGTGGGTTTAGTGGGCGGAAGGGGAGATATGATGATGGATAAACACAGGCATGTTGAAGAGTTATTTGTTGTTGATGAATTACAGGGATGTAACTTCATACGTGTAGCTACCCTGCTTGCTTCATAGGAACATATTCTGTTCCCAGCAGGGACATACTGGGACCAGAATGAAACCAAGGCTAACACACTGGCCCATTTATTTTCCCAGAGGCCCCCATTGTTAGACAAATCATGGTCATTCTGTGCTAAAACCACACATTTAGACCGGCCCACTGGGCTAAAGATGTACCAGCCCATCTGGCATTTGCCCGACCTGCCCTATAACCAGTCCATGTGAAGAGCTTCAGCCAATGCATTCCATGCAGATATTAACTAGTTCTGCTTCAACCAGCATATCCCCATTTGTGCCTCGGGAGAATTGTAGAAAAATGATCGGCGCTCATTTTCCTGTTGCTTTATTGATGTGGTGTGTTGGATAGACATGGCTCTCCACTCTCCAGAACCCCGGAGGTTGGATAGACATGGCTCTCCACTCTCCAGAACCCCGGAGGTTGGATAGACATGGCTCTCCACTCTCCAGAACCCCGGAGGTTGGAAAGACATGGCTCTCCACTCTCCAGAACCCCGGAGGTTGGAAAGACATGGCTCTCCACTCTCCAGAACCCCGGAGGTTGGATAGACATGGCTCTCCGCTCTCCAGAACCCCGGAGGTTGGAAAGACATGGCTCTCCACTCTCCAGAACCCCGGAGGTTAGATAAACATGGCTCTCCGCTCTCCAGAACCCCGGGGGTTGGATAGACATGGCTCTCCGCTCTCCAGAACCCCGGAGGTTGGATAGACATGGCTCTCCGCTCTCCAGAACCCCGGAGGTTGGATAGACATGGCTCTCCGCTCTCCAGAACCCCGGAGGTTGGATAGACATGGCTCTCCGCTCTCCAGAACCCCGGAGGTTGGATAGACATGGCTCTCCGCTCTCCAGAACCCCGGAGGTTGGATAGACATGGCTCTCCGCTCTCCAGAACCCCGGAGGTTGGATAGACATGGCTCTCCACTCTCCAGAACCCCGGAGGTTGGATAGACATGGCTCTCCGCTCTCCAGAACCCCGCAGGTTGGATAGACATGGCTCTCCGCTTTCCAGAACCCCGGAGGTTGGATAGACATGGCTCTCCACTCTCCAAAACCCCGGAGGTTGGATAGACATGGCTCTCCGCTCTCCAGAACCCCAGAGGTTGGATAGACATGGCTCTCCGCTCTCCAGAACCCCGGAGGTTTGATAGACATGGCTCTCCACTCTCCAGAACCCCGGAGGTTTGATAGACATGGCTCTCCACTCTCCAGAACCCCGGAGGTTGGATAGACATGGCTCTCCGCTCTCCAGAACCCCGGAGGTTGGATAGACATGGCTCTCCGCTCTCCAGAACCCCAGAGGTTGGATAGACATGGCTCTCCGCTCTCCAGAACCCCGGAGGTTTGATAGACATGGCTCTCCACTCTCCAGAACCCCGGAGGTTTGATAGACATGGCTCTCCACTCTCCAGAACCCCGGAGGTTGGATAGACATGGCTCTCCGCTCTCCAGAACCCCGGAGGTTGGATAGACATGGCTCTCCACTCTCCAGAACCCCGGAGGTTGGATGACGGCAACGGAGCTGAGAGAGCTGTCGGAGGAAGCCGAGGAAAACGCTAGTAAAATCCCAACACTCGTAAAAACAGCCAATCAGAGCCAAGCTGCATATCCCTGTGGGGCAGATATTGCTGGCTCACTGGTGGCTGCAGTGGGATCTGCTCTGTGACCACAGTCAGAATGACAGTCCCCTAGATACATACAGATCTAGGATCAGCTCATCTTCCTCCAATCCTGACCTCAACCATTAGAGGAGAAAATGCTAAACCGACCACAGATCAGTGTCTAGGGGCTCACTTCACCCTACACAGACAGGGCTCAAAGACGTTGCGTGGGAGATCAGTAGGGTAGTTTCAAGTTTGAATGTCACATGCACAAGTACAGTGAAATGCCTTGTGTATGTGAAGTTAAAACATTAAACTTGAAACTATCCCTACCATTATTCTACCACGCTATGTCTTTGAGCCCTGTCGGGGATACTAGGTCACTTCCAGAGAGGACTGATGGGTGTTCAGAGAGAAACCCGTGCTTTTGGTGACCCCTGGCAGCCTGCTTTTCAGTTGGCACTGAGGAACTCTGGAGACACGCTCGGAATGTTGAGCGTGACATTCTCCCTTTCCCCTCAGAGGAAACGAGACAGAGAGAAAAATAACATGTTTATGGTGAAAAGAGAGAGGGTTGTGTGAAAGCCTTAACAATTAATTAGTTCCACATTAATTTAAGCCGTTTGTCTACATTTGGCACTTATGAAACATTTGAAGGTTTAAATCACAGAAATATAATCCATTCTAATTGTGTTGTATAAATAACATGAAGTGCCTTGTTTTGTTGTGTCTTAAAACATGCCTGGTGGAACACATCTGAACATTCTAATTGTGTTGTATAAATAAACACATCTGAACATTCTAATTGTGTTGTATAAATAAACACATCTGAACATTCTAATTGTGTTGTATAAATAAACACATCTGAACATTCTAATTGTGTTGTATAAATAAACACATCTGAACATTCTAATTGTGTTGTATAAATAAACACATCTGAACATTCTAATTGTGTTGTATAAATAAACACATCTGAACATTCTAATTGTGTTGTATAAATAAACACATTTGAACATTCTAATTGTGTTGTATAAATAAACACATCTGAACATTCTAATTGTGTTGTATAAATAAACACATCTGAACATTCTAATCGTGTTGTATAAATAAACACATCTGAACATTCTAATTGTGTTGTATAAATAAACACATCTGAACATTCTAATCGTGTTGTATAAATAAACACATCTGAACATTCTAATTGTGTTGTATAAATAAACACATCTGAACATTCTAATCGTGTTGTATAAATAAACACATCTGAACATTCTAATTGTGTTGTATAAATAAACACATCTGAACATTCTAATTGTGTTGTATGAATAACATGGTGTCTTGTTTTGCTGTGTCTTTAAACATGCCTAGAGGAACACATCTCAAGACGCCTTTTTTCTCAGAGCAACAAAAACAGTGTATATTGGTAAATATAAAAACAATGTATATTTGTAAATATATTACAAATGTACACTGCCCAGTATTTTTAAGGACACTCCTAAAATTCAGTGCTGACGGCACCATTTTTTGCGGTCACCCTGCACAGATGATCAGATCTCACAAGACATGCATGGAGGTTGTTTAGCGATAGGTCAGCCACTCCCCCAGTCTCCGCTCCACCGATGATCTACACACCAGCTCAGAGCCAAGGGTCGATGGCATAAACTAAATCCAATAGGAATATGGCTTTCATTGATTTTCATCTCCACCTTGAGACAATAGATGTACTTCATGGGATGACCTGCAGTGGCCCTGAGCCATGTAGGACTCTGATGGATGATGAACACCTGAGGTGATGGATGGATGTGTCTGTAATGTGTTCATCATGGGTATGTATGAGGGCATAGTTACTATGGGAGATGTAGTCTAAACAGTGGAGATGTAGTCTAAACAGTAGAGATGTAGTCTAAACAGAAGAGATGTAGTCTATACAGTAGAGATGTAGTCTATACAGAAGAGATGTAGTCTAAACAGAAGAGATGTAGTCTAAACAGTAGAGATGTAGTCTAAACAGAAGAGATGTAGTCTAAACAGAAGAGATGTAGTCTATACAGTGGAGATGTAGTCTAAACAGTAGAGATGTAGTCTAAACAGTAGAGATGTAGTCTAAACAGTGGAGATATAGTCTATACAGTAGAGATGTAGTCTAAACAGTAGAGATGTAGTCTAAGCAGTAGAGATGTAGTCTATAAAGTAGAGATGTAGTCTAAACAGTAGAGATATAGTCTATACAGTAGAGATGTAGTCTATAAAGTAGAGATGTAGTCTATACAGTGGAGATGTAGTCTAAACAGTGGAGATGTAGTCTAAACAGTAGAGATATAGTCTATACAGTAGAGATGTAGTCTATAAAGTAGAGATGTAGTCTATACAGTGGAGATGTAGTCTAAACAGTGGAGATGTAGTCTAAACAGTAGAGATATAGTCTATACAGTAGAGATGTAGTCTATAAAGTAGAGATGTAGTCTATACAGTGGAGATGTAGTCTAAACGGTAGAGATGTAGTCTAAACAGTAGAGATGTAGTCTAAACAGTAGAGATGTAGTCTAAACAGTGGAGATGAAGTCTAAACAGTAGAGATGTAGTCTATACTGTAGAGATGTAGTCTAAACAGTAGAGATGTAGTCTAAACAGTAGAGATATAGTCTATACAGTAGAGATGTAGTCTATACTGTAGAGATGTAGTCTAAACAGTAGAGATGTAGTCTAAACAGTAGAGATGTAGTCTATACAGTAGAGATGTAGTCTATACTGTAGAGATGTAGTCTAAACAGTAGAGATGTAGTCTAAACAGTGGAGATGTAGTCTAAACAGTAGAGATGTAGTCTATACTGTAGAGATGTAGTCTAAACAGTAGAGATGTAGTCTAAACAGTAGAGATATAGTCTATACAGTAGAGATGTAGTCTATAAAGTAGAGATGTAGTCTAAACAGTGGAGATGTAGTCTAAACAGTAGAGATGTAGTCTAAGCAGTAGAGATGTAGTCTATACAGTAGAGATATAGTCTATACAGTAGAGATGTAGTCTATACAGTGGAGATGTAGTCTAAGCAGTGGAGATGTAGTCTATACAGTAGAGATGTAGTCTAAACAGTAGAGATATAGTCTAAACAGTGGAGATGTAGTCTAAACAGTGCAGATGTAGTCTATACAGTAGAGATGTAGTCTAAACAGTGGAGATGTAGTCTAAACAGTAGAGATGTAGTCTAAACAGTAGAGATGTAGTCTAAACAGTAGAGATGTAGTCTAAACAGTAGAGATATAGTCTATACAGTAGAGATGTAGTTTAAACAGTGGAGATGTAGTCTATACAGTGGAGATGTAGTCTAAACAGTGGAGATGTAGTCTAAACAGTAGAGATATAGTCTATACAGTAGAGATGTAGTCTAAACAGTGGAGATGTAGTCTATACAGAAGAGATGTAGTCTATACAGTAGAGATGTAGTCTATACAGTAGAGATGTAGTCTAAACAGTGGAGATGTAGTCTAAACAGTAGAGATATAGTCTATACAGTAGAGATGTAGTCTAAACAGTGGAGATGTAGTCTAAACAGTGGAAATGTAGTCTATACAGTGGAGATGTAGTCTAAACAGTGGAGATGTAGTCTAAACAGTAGAGATATAGTCTATACAGTAGAGATGTAGTCTATACTGTAGAGATGTAGTCTAAACAGTAGAGATGTAGTCTAAACAGTAGAGATGTAGTCTATACAGTAGAGATGTAGTCTATACTGTAGAGATGTAGTCTAAACAGTAGAGATGTAGTCTAAACAGTGGAGATGTAGTCTAAACAGTAGAGATGTAGTCTATACTGTAGAGATGTAGTCTAAACAGTAGAGATGTAGTCTAAACAGTAGAGATATAGTCTATACAGTAGAGATGTAGTCTATAAAGTAGAGATGTAGTCTAAACAGTGGAGATGTAGTCTAAACAGTAGAGATGTAGTCTAAGCAGTAGAGATGTAGTCTATACAGTAGAGATATAGTCTATACAGTAGAGATGTAGTCTATACAGTGGAGATGTAGTCTAAGCAGTGGAGATGTAGTCTATACAGTAGAGATGTAGTCTAAACAGTAGAGATGTAGTCTAAACAGTGGAGATGTAGTCTAAACAGTGGAGATGTAGTCTATACAGTAGAGATGTAGTCTAAACAGTGGAGATGTAGTCTATACAGTGGAGATGTAGTCTAAACAGTGGAGATGTAGTCTAAACAGTGGAGATGTAGTCTATACAGAAGAGATGTAGTCTATACAGTAGAGATGTAGTCTATACAGTAGAGATGTAGTCTAAACAGTAGAGATGTAGTCTAAACAGTGGAGATGTAGTCTAAACAGTGGAGATGTAGTCTATACAGTGGAGATGTAGTCTAAACAGTGGAGATGTAGTCTAAACAGTAGAGATATAGTCTATACAGTAGAGATGTAGTCTAAACAGTGGAGATGTAGTCTATACAGAAGAGATGTAGTCTATACAGTAGAGATGTAGTCTATACAGTAGAGATGTAGTCTAAACAGTGGAGATGTAGTCTAAACAGTAGAGATATAGTCTATACAGTAGAGATGTAGTCTAAACAGTGGAGATGTAGTCTAAACAGTGGAGATGTAGTCTATACAGTGGAGATGTAGTCTAAACAGTGGAGATGTAGTCTATACAGTAGAGATGTGGTCTAAACAGTAGAGATGTAGTCTAAACAGTGGAGATGTAGTCTAAACAGTGGAGATGTAGTCTATACAGTAGAGATGTAGTCTAAACAGTGGAGATGTAGTCTAAACAGTAGAGATGTAGTCTAAACAGTAGAGATGTAGTCTAAACAGTGGAGATGTAGTCTAAACAGTGGAGATGTAGTCTATACAGTAGAGATGTAGTCTAAACAGTGGAGATGTAGTCTAAACAGTGGAGATGTAGTCTATACAGTAGAGATGTAGTCTATACTGTAGAGATGTAGTCTAAACAGTGGAGATGTAGTCTATACAGTGGAGATGTAGTCTAAACAGTGGAGATATAGTCTATACAGTAGAGATGTAGTCTAAACAGTGGAGATGTAGTCTAAACAGTAGAGATATAGTCTATACAGTAGAGATGTAGTCTAAACAGTGGAGATGTAGTCTATACAGTAGAGATGTAGTCTAAACAGTAGAGATGTAGTCTAAACAGTAGAGATGTAGTCTATACAGTAGAGATATAGTCTAAACAGTAGAGATGTAGTCTAAACAGTAGAGATGTAGTCTATACAGTAGAGATATAGTCTATACAGTAGAGATGTAGTCTAAACAGTAGAGATGTAGTCTAAACAGTAGAGATGTAGTCTATACAGTAGAGATGTAGTCTAAACAGTAGAGATGTAGTCTAAACAGTAGAGATGTAGTCTAAACAGTAGAGATGTAGTCTATACAGTAGAGATGTAGTCTAAACAGTAGAGATGTAGTCTAAACAGTAGAGATGTAGTCCAAACAGTAGAGATGTAGTCTAAACAGTAGAGATGTAGTCTAAACAGTAGAGATGTAGTCTAAACAGTAGAGATGTAGTCTAAACAGTAGAGATGTAGTCTAAACAGTAGAGATGTAGTCTATACAGTGGAGATGTAGTCTAAACGGTAGAGATGTAGTCTATACAGTGGAGATGTAGTCTAAACAGTAGAGATGTAGTCTAAACAGTAGAGATGTAGTCTAAACAGTAGAGATGTAGTCTATACAGTAGAGATATAGTCTATACAGTAGAGATGTAGTCTAAACAGTAGCGATGTAGTCTATACAGTAGAGATGTAGTCTAAACAGTAGAGATGTAGTCTAAACAGTAGAGATATAGTCTATACAGTAGAGATGTAGTCTAAACAGTAGAGATGTAGTCTATACAGTAGAGATATAGTCTATACAGTAGAGATGTAGTCTAAACAGTAGCGATGTAGTCTAAACAGTAGAGATATAGTCTAAACAGTAGAGATGTAGTCTATACAGTAGAGATATAGTCTAAACAGTAGAGATGTAGTCTATACAGTAGAGATGTAGTCTATACAGTGGAGATGTAGTCTAAACAGTAGAGATGTAGTCTAAACAGTAGAGATGTAGTCTAAACAGTAGAGATGTAGTCTATACAGTAGAGATATAGTCTATACAGTAGAGATGTAGTCTAAACAGTAGCGATGTAGTCTATACAGTAGAGATGTAGTCTAAACAGTAGAGATGTAGTCTAAACAGTAGAGATATAGTCTATACAGTAGAGTTGTAGTCTAAACAGTAGAGATGTAGTCTATACAGTAGAGATATAGTCTATACAGTAGAGATGTAGTCTAAACAGTAGCGATGTAGTCTAAACAGTAGAGATATAGTCTATACAGTAGAGATGTAGTCTAAACAGTAGCGATGTAGTCTAAACAGTAGAGATATAGTCTATACAGTAGAGATGTAGTCTATACAGTAGAGATGTAGTCTAAACAGTAGCGATGTAGTCTATACAGTAGAGATGTAGTCTAAACAGTAGAGATGTAGTCTAAACAGTAGAGATATAGTCTATACAGTAGAGTTGTAGTCTAAACAGTAGAGATGTAGTCTATACAGTAGAGATATAGTCTATACAGTAGAGATGTAGTCTAAACAGTAGCGATGTAGTCTAAACAGTAGAGATATAGTCTATACAGTAGAGATGTAGTCTAAACAGTAGCAATGTAGTCTAAACAGTAGAGATATAGTCTACATGTTACAGTGAAGTTGCTATTATTGAAGTGGAATGTTTCAGGTTTCGTCCCAATGCTGTGTGGGACTCTCCATGTCTCTCTCTCTAACTACCTTTCTCCCTGTTATCTCTCCATCCCCCTCTCAGACTACCCTTCTCTCTGATATCTCTACATTCCTCTCTCCATGTCTCTCTCTCTAACTACCTTTCTCCCAGATATGTCTCCACGCCCCTCTCCATGTCTCTCTCTCTAACTACCTTTCTCCCATATGTCTCCACGCCCCTCTCCATGTCTCTCTCTCTAACTACCTTTCTCCCATATGTCTCCACGCCCCTCTCCATGTCTCTCTCTTTAACTACCTTTCTCCCAGATATGTCTCCACGCCTCTCTCCATGTCTCTCTCTCTAACTACCTTTCTCCCTGTTATCTCTCCATCCCCCTCTCAGACTACCCTTCTCTCTGATATCTCTACATTCTAACTTCTCTTCTGTCTTACTTTCCCTGTCACCTTATCTCCTCACCTCCCTTTCACTCCTACACAGGTCCTTTGTTTATATTAGCGTGTACTATACATCGCTACCTTCTTCCATGTGCTTCTATTGAGTATGTCAGCTGCTTTACATTAGAGACGTATAGATGTGTGGTGGGTGGAGAGAGTGGGTGTGAATATGCTAAAATATGCTAAACTGAGAAAAGGACTAGACAGCCATACCAACTCTGTCTTAATGAGATACATTAATAAGATGCAACAGAAACTGCAAGATGGAGGAATAGAATGTTTCAGTCGGGATACGTGGATATGTTTTCACCAGGAAGGCTAATTAATTATAATGGGTTAGAAAACACAGGTGTATTTGTGCGTGTCAGCAGTCATGTGAGATGAGCAAATAGAGTAGAATCATTCATCGGAACACAGATGTAGCCAACTGTGGAACACAGCTGACTATACACTGATGGACAAAACATTAGGAACACATAGACTGCCCAGGTGAATCCAAGTGAGAGCTATGATCCCTTATTGATGTTAAATCCACTTCAATCCGTGTAGATGAAGGGGAGGAGACGGGTTAAAGAAGGATTTTGAAGCTTTGAGACAAATGAGACATGGATTGTGTATGTGTGCCGTTCAGAGGGGTGAAGGGGCAAGACAAAATATTTAAGTGCCTTTGAATAGGGATTGGTAGTAGGTGACTGGTGCACTGGTTTGAGTGTGTCAAGAACTGCAACGCTGCTGGGTTTTTCAAGCTCAACAGTTTCCCGTGAGAATCAAGAATGGTCCACCACCCGAAGGACATCCAGCTAACTTGACACAACTGTGGGAAGCATTGGAGTCAACATGGGCCAGCATCCCTGTAGAACCTTCCGGTCCATGCCCTGACGAATTGAGGCTGTTCTGAGGGCAAAAGTGTTCCTAATGTTTTGTACACTCAGTATATATGTTTGTGTTGACTGCAAATATTTGCAGTTGTGCATCAATCCAGTAAGCAAACATGTTGACTTAGACAGGGGCATGATAAGAACATGTTGACTTAGACATGGGCATGATAAGAACATGTTGACTTAGACAGGGGCATGATAAGAACATGTTGACTTAGACAGGGGCATGATAAGAACATGTTGACTTAGACAGGGGCATGATAAGAACATGTTGACTTAGACATGGGCATGATAAGAACATGTTGACTTAGACATGGGCATGATAAGAACATGTTGACTTAGACAGGGGCATGATAAGAACATGTTGACTTAGACAGGGGCATGATAAGAACATGTTGACTTAGACATGGGCATGATAAGAACATGTTGTTGAAAAGGTATTCAAAACGTGTATATTCCAACCTATTCAAGTCATGATGAATAACATCATGCATATGAGGCAGTCTCGTATTTAGTGATGTTAATTCAATGAAGGTGCCACCAGCCACCTGTGAATTCAACATCATGTAAACTATCTCAATGGGACTGGATAAGTCATGATGAATAACATAATGCCCATGTTGACATGTTTAACAATGACTTGGGACCTCAGCCCTTCCACTGTCCTCAGCCCTCCCTACTGTCCCATCCATCCATCCCCACTGTCCCCATCCATCCCCACTGTCCCCATCCATCCCCACTGTCCCCATCCATCTCTACTGTCCCCGTCCCTCCCCACTGTCCCCATCCATCTCTACTGTCCCCATCCCTCCCCACTGTCCCCATCCATCCCCACTGTCCCCGTCCCTCCCCACTGTCCCCATCCATCTCTACTGTCCCCATCCCTCCCCACTGTCCCCATCCATCTCTACTGTCCCCATCCCTCTCCACTGTCCCCATCCATCCCCACTGTCCCCATCCATCCCCACTGTCCCCATCCCTCCCCACTGTCCCCATCCATCTCTACTGTCCCCATCCCTCCCCACTTTCCCCATCCGCCCCCACTGTCCTCATCCCTCTCCACTGTCCCCATCCATCTCTACTGTCCTCATCCATCTCTACTGTCCCCATCCATCTCTACTGTCCTCATCCATCTCTACTGTCCCCATCCCTCCTCACTTTCCCCATCCGCCCCACTGTCCCCATCCATCACTTCTGCCCCCCCCCCATCCCCACTGCCCCCCCCCCCCCCCCACTGTCCCCAGCCCTCCACACTGTCCCAGCCCTCCCCACTGTCCCCAGCCCTCCCCACTGTCCCAGCCCACATTAAAACCCTCTCTATGACTCATAAGTTAGACAGGGGCATGATAAGAACATGTTGACTTAGACAGGGGCATGATAAGAACATGTTGACTTAGACAGGGGCATGATAAGAACATGTTGACTTAGACAGGGGCATGATAAGAACATGTTGACTTAGACAGGGGCATGATAAGAACATGTTGACTTAGACATGGGCATGATAAGAACATGTTGACTTAGACAGGGGCATGATAAGAACATGTTGACTTAGACATGGGCATGATAAGAACATGTTGACTTAGATATGGGCATGATAACAACATGTTGACTTAGACATGGGCATGATAGGAACATGTTGACTTAGACAGGGGCATGATAAGAACATGTTGACTTAGACAGGGTCATAATAAGAACATGTTGACTTAGACATGGGCATGATAAGAACATGTTGACTTAGACAGGGACATGATAAGAACATGTTGACTTAGACAGGGGCATGATAAGAACATGTTGACTTAGACAGGGGCATGATAAGAACATGTTGACTTAGACAGGGGCATGATAAGAACATGTTGACTTAGACAGGGGCATGATAAGAACATGTTGACTTAGACAGGGGCATGATAAGAACATGTTGACTTAGACAGGGGCATGATAAGAACATGTTGACTTAGACAGGGGCATGATAAGAACATGTTGACTTAGACAGGGGTATGATAAGAACATGTTGACTTAGACATGGGCATGATAAGAACATGTTGACTTAGACATGGGCATGATAAGAACATGTTGACTTAGACAGGGGCATGATAAGAACATGTTGACTTAGACAGGGGCATGATAAGAACATGTTGACTTAGACAGGGGCATGATAAGAACATGTTGACTTAGACATGGGCATGATAAGAACATGTTGACTTAGACAGGGGCATGATAAGAACATGTTGACTTAGACAGGGGCATGATAAGAACATGTTGACTTAGACAGGGGCATGATAAGAACATGTTGACTTAGACAGGGGCATGATAAGAACATGTTGACTTAGACATGGGCATGATAAGAACATGTTGTTGAAAAGGTATTCAAAACGTGTATATTCCAACCTATTCAAGTCATGATGAATAACATCATGCATATGAGGCAGTCTCGTATTTAGTGATGTTAATTCAATGAAGGTGCCACCAGCCACCTGTGAATTCAACATCATGTAAACTATCTCAATGGGACTGGATAAGTCATGATGAATAACATAATGCCCATGTTGACATGTTTAACAATGACTTGGGACCTCAGCCCTTCCACTGTCCTCATCCCTCTCCACTGTCCTCAGCCCTCCCTACTGTCCCATCCATCCATCCCCACTGTCCCCATCCATCCCCACTGTCCCCATCCATCCCCACTGTCCCCATCCCTCCCCACTGTCCCCATCCATCTCTACTGTCCCCATCCCTCCCCACTTTCCCCATCCGCCCCCACTGTCCTCATCCCTCTCCACTGTCCCCATCCATCTCTACTGTCCTCATCCATCTCTACTGTCCCCATCCATCTCTACTGTCCTCATCCATCTCTACTGTCCCCATCCCTCCTCACTTTCCCCATCCGCCCCACTGTCCCCATCCATCACTTCTGCCCCCCCCCCATCCCCACTGCCCCCCCCCCCCCCCCACTGTCCCCAGCCCTCCACACTGTCCCAGCCCTCCCCACTGTCCCCAGCCCTCCCCACTGTCCCAGCCCACATTAAAACCCTCTCTATGACTCATAAGTTAGACAGGGGCATGATAAGAACATGTTGACTTAGACAGGGGCATGATAAGAACATATTGACTTAGACAGGGGCATGATAAGAACATGTTGACTTAGACAGGGGCATGATAAGAACATGTTGACTTAGACAGGGGCATGATAAGAACATGTTGACTTAGACATGGGCATGATAAGAACATGTTGACTTAGACAGGGGCATGATAAGAACATGTTGACTTAGACATGGGCATGATAAGAACATGTTGACTTAGATATGGGCATGATAACAACATGTTGACTTAGACATGGGCATGATAGGAACATGTTGACTTAGACAGGGGCATGATAAGAACATGTTGACTTAGACAGGGTCATAATAAGAACATGTTGACTTAGACATGGGCATGATAAGAACATGTTGACTTAGACAGGGACATGATAAGAACATGTTGACTTAGACAGGGGCATGATAAGAACATGTTGACTTAGACAGGGGCATGATAAGAACATGTTGACTTAGACAGGGGCATGATAAGAACATGTTGACTTAGACAGGGGCATGATAAGAACATGTTGACTTAGACAGGGGCATGATAAGAACATGTTGACTTAGACAGGGGCATGATAAGAACATGTTGACTTAGACAGGGGCATGATAAGAACATGTTGACTTAGACAGGGGTATGATAAGAACATGTTGACTTAGACATGGGCATGATAAGAACATGTTGACTTAGACATGGGCATGATAAGAACATGTTGACTTAGACAGGGGCATGATAAGAACATGTTGACTTAGACAGGGGCATGATAAGAACATGTTGACTTAGACAGGGGCATGATAAGAACATGTTGACTTAGACATGGGCATGATAAGAACATGTTGACTTAGACAGGGGCATGATAAGAACATGTTGACTTAGACAGGGGCATGATAAGAACATGTTGACTTAGACAGGGGTATGATAAGAACATGTTGACTTAGACATGGGCATGATAAGAACATGTTGACTTAGACATGGGCATGATAAGAACATGTTGACTTAGACAGGGGCATGATAAGAACATGTTGACTTAGACAGGGGCATGATAAGAACATGTTGACTTAGACAGGGGCATGATAAGAACATGTTGACTTAGACATGGGCATGATAAGAACATGTTGACTTAGACAGGGGCATGATAAGAACATGTTGACTTAGACAGGGGCATGATAAGAACATGTTGACTTAGACATGGGCATGATAAGAACATGTTGACTTAGACAGGGGCATGATAAGAACATGTTGACTTAGACAGGGGCATGATAAGAACATGTTGACTTAGACATGGGCATGATAAGAACATGTTGTTGAAAAGGTATTCAAAACGTGTATATTCCAACCTATTCAAGTCATGATGAATAACATCATGCATATGAGGCAGTCTCGTATTTAGTGATGTTAATTCAATGAAGGTGCCACCAGCCACCTGTGAATTCAACATCATGTAAACTATCTCAATGGGACTGGATAAGTCATGATGAATAACATAATGCCCATGTTGACATGTTTAACAATGACTTGGGACCTCAGCCCTTCCACTGTCCTCATCCCTCTCCACTGTCCTCAGCCCTCTCTACTGTCCCCATCCATCCCCACTGTCCCCATCCCTCCCCACTGTCCCCATCCCTCCCCACTGTCCCCATCCATCTCTACTGTCCCCATCCCTCCCCACTTTCCCCATCCGCCCCCACTGTCCCCATCCATCACTTCTGCCCCTCCCCCCCCACTGTCCCCATCCATCACTTCTGCCCCCCCCCCATCCCCACTGCCCCCCCCCCCCCCCCCCCCACTGTCCCCAGCCCTCCACACTGTCCCAGCCCTCCCCACTGTCCCCAGCCCTCCCCACTGTCCCAGCCCACATTAAAACCCTGTCTCTATGACTCATAAGGTGTGTTTACGCAGGCAGACCGACTTACCCAATTATTGACAAAAGATCTGATATGATTGGTCAAAAGACCAATTAGTGTAAAAATATCCATAATTGGTCTGCCTGTGTAAAGGCAGCCATAGAGGCTCAGGAGTGATACCCAGCTCGTAGGAGCAACTCTATGCCCGCTGTGCCACTTCATCAATCCAATATATTGGACCCTGGTGGCACACAATCACTAGGGACCAACCTGCACCTACGCCACTCGTCTGGGCTCTAATGAGCTCCCATAGGTTATAGAATACAGTGAGCCTTTCAAGGGGGGGGGGGGGGGGTTATATGTGTGTGTGTCTTATAATTAAGTATGGAGAAAGAGAATTGGAGTATCAAACACCTTCCTCAGTTTTGAAAGAGTTCTTTGGTTTCTCCCTCTCTCCCTGCCTCCCTCCTCTCTCTCTTATTCTCTCCTTCCTGCCATCTAATTTTATTTTTCTTTCTCTCTGTGTGTATTGGATCATCTTTCAATACATCAAGTTTTTCCTCAAAGTTCTGGCACAAACTCCAAACTGTAGCATGAAACACACCAAAACTCTAATAAACTCCAGTACTATATGTAAACTATACTGTAAACAATACTATATATAAACTATACTATATATATAAACTATACAATAAACTATACTATATATAAACTATACTGTAAACAATACTATATATAAACTATACTATAAACTATACTATATATAAACTATACTGTAAACAATACTATATATAAACTATACTGTAAACAATACTATATATAAACTATACTATATATATACACTATACTATAATAAACTATTCTATATATAAACGTTACTATAAACTATACTATATATAAACTATACTATAAACAATACTATATTTAAACTATACTATAAACAATACCATATATAAACTAAACTGTAAATGATACTAGAATAAACTATTCTATATATAAACGTTACTATAAACTATACTAGATATAAACTATACTGTAAACAATACTATATATAAACTATACTATAAACTATACTAGATATAAACTATACTGTAAACAATACTATATATAAACTATACTATACACTATACTATATATAAACTATACTATATATAAACTATACTATATATAAACTATACTGTAAACAATACTACATATAAACTATACTATATGTAAATTATACTGTACACTATACTATATATAGACTATACTATAATAAATGCTATATTTAAACTATTCTATATATACATCCACGCATCATTAGAGGGAACCTTCCTTTGAGCCTTCCTGTTGATCTTTGGGATGTGGGTCATGATTCCCTCTGAGCCTACCTGTTGATCTTTGGGATGTGGGTCATGATTCCCTCTGAGCCTACCTGTTGATCTTTGGCATGTGGGTCATGATTCCCTCTGAGCCTACCTGTTGATTTTTTGGATGTGGGTCATGATTCCCTCTGAGCCTACCTGTTGATCTTTGGGATGTGGGTCATGATTCCCTCTGAGCCTAGCTGTTGATCTTTGGGATGTGGGTCATGATTCCCTCTGAGCCTACCTGTTGATCTTTGGGATGTGGGTCATGATTCCCTCTGAGCCTACCTGTTGATCTTTGGGATGTGGGTCATGATTCCCTCTGAGCCTACCTGTTGATCTTTGGGATGTGGGTCATGATTCCCTCTGAGCCTACCTGTTGATCTTTGGGATGTGAGAGGGAGGGATGTGCCAGAGAAAGAACAGAGTGAGAAAAGGGAGAAATCAAACTGTGAGGGAGTGAATGAGGAGAAAAGAGAGAAGGATGGAGGGGTGGACAGACAGAAGGTGGTAAAGAGATTGAGAGAGGGAGGCAGCATAAACCTATTGGTCTGGAGGACTCTGTAAGGAATACCATAGCACATCTGATTCAAAGCCTTTTGATGAGTTGATCATTTGAATCAGCTGTGTAGTGCTAGGGAAAAAATGTGCCCCCCTTTGGATCCCCAGCACCAGGATTGAGAAGCAGTGTCATAGAGGGAGACAGATGTTCTGGAGCCAGGCTGACTGGGTACTGAGTCAAGGACAACACCAGAGGATTTATAGGACATGGTGTGAAGGGCCTAGTGTCCTGGATATCCTGACTTTCCCATTGGTCACGCACACGCACGCACGCGCACGCACACACACAGGCACACACACACACGCGCGCACACACACACACACACACACACACACACACACACACTTGGCTGTCCCATTGGTCACACACACTGGCCGGAGGCTCTCTCTATTACTCTGCTAGAGAAACCCAACACACCGTCCTCCATCTTCCAGTCCAATAGAACACAAACAACAACAAACACCAGGACAACGAGAGAGAGAGAGAGAGAGAGAGAGAGAGAGAGAGAGAGAGAGAGAGAGAGAGAGAGAGAGAGAGAGAGAGAGAGAGAGAGAGAGAGAGAGAGAGAGAGAGAGAGAGAGAGAGAGAGAGAGAGAGAGGGAGAGAGAGAGAGAGAGAGAGAGAGAGAGAGAGAGAGAGAGAGAGAGAGAGAGAGAGAGAGGGAGAGAGAGAGAGAGAGAGAGGAGGAAATGCAACTCAGAATATTATCATTTGCTTTAAAAATTGCTTTAAAAATTGTTATGTAACCAAATGTAAAACAATTCCACTTGTGGATACAAGAGAAGTTTCCATTTTGTAAATGAGTGTCATTATTAACCCTATTGTCATTCTATCATCCCACTGATTCAGATCAGCACTCCTTCCTGGCACACTGACTGTATAGCGTGGCTGTGCAACGGCCTCCACGACAGGAGAAAACAAGAGGGCACTGTAACAGCAGAATGGAGACAATTAAAGCGAAACCTGGAACGAGAGAGTGAAACAGAGAGAGAGAGAGAGAGGAAGACAGAGCGAGAGAGAGAGAGAGAGACAGAGAGCGAGAGAGCGAGAGAGCGCAAGAGAGAGAGGGAGAGTGAGAGAGGAAGAGACAGAGAGACAGAGCGAGAGAGAGCGAGAGAGAGAGAGAGAGAGAGAGAGAGAGAGAGAGGGAGAGTGAGAGAGGAAGAGACAGAGAGACAGAGAGCGAGAGAGAGAGAGGGAAAGAAAGCGAGAGAGAGAGACAGAGTGAACGAGCGAGCAAGTGAAAGAGGCAGCCCGGGGCCTTGTGTTAGCTCATGATCCCCTGAGATCAAAGCCTCACCACCCCAGTCCCTTAGAACCTATGGGGCCAAGGACATCACCATGGTTCCCTCTCTTCTTTGTATTAGTGTGTAGTGGTTCTGGGGGGGAACATGGCTATAGTATAACCTACTGTGTCAGAAGGCTTTGGAACGAATGTTGGTGCTGGTTCCTTAATTGGCACCCCCTACCTTTCACACATGCATAAGCATTCACACACGCGCACACACACGCACACACACACACACACACACACACACACACATGGGATGAAAGGTGCAGCTCCAAATCCCCCTCGCCTCACCCTTCCCTCCCTCCCTCCCTCCCTCCCTCCCTCCCTCCCTATCCCCCTCCTACCCTCCTCTGAGATGTCAGACATCAAAAAGAGGAGCGCTAGCTATCTTCACAGACGTGGCTCGATGCAGGCAACCCGGCGCTTGGGGAGAGAGGGGAAGAGAGCAAGAATGGAGCATGGCCGACACGGATGTGAGGGTGGTGTGTTTTTTCATGTTCTCCCCACTGAGGCGCGGCCCTCGCCAGGCTGAGAGAAGGTTAGGCTGATTAGCTGCTATTTTAGAGAGGAGAAGAGGATGTGTGGGGAGGGGAGAGAGAGACAGAGAGACAGAGAGCGAGCAAGACAGAGAGAGACAGAGAGAGCGAAAGAGAGCGAGACAGAAAGAGACAGAGAGAGACCGAGGCAGAGGAAGTGAGTGAGAAAGCGAAAGAGAGGAAGAGACTGCTGTCCTCCACATCTGTGATTAAGACATTTCCTCTTCTCTTCTCTCCACCTTTCTCTTCTCATCCTCTCCGCCGCTCCTCCTCTCCTCCTCGCTCCTGCTCCTCCTCTCTCCTCCACTCTCCTCTCGTCCTCTCCCCTCTCCTCCTCTCCCCCGCTCCTCCTCCCCTCTCCTCCTCTCCCCGCTCCTCCTCTACTCCTCCTCTCCTCCTCCCCTCTCCTCCTCTACCCGCTCCTCCTCTCCTCCTCCTCTCCTCTCCTCCTCCCCTCTCCTCCTCTCCCCTCTCCTCCTCCTCTCCTCTCCTCCTCTCCTCCTCCCCTCTCCTTTCCTCCTCTCCTCTCCTCCTCCCCTCTCCTCCTCCTCCCCTCTCCTCCTGTCCCCGCTCCTCCTCTACTCCTCCTCTCCCCTCTCCTCTCCTCCTCTCCCCTCTCCTCCTCTGATGATCCTAAACCCCTCCTACATAAAGCCCCCATTAAGGCTGAGGAAGTCGTTTCCCTGAACTTTGGATATGAGTGAGAACAAACAAATGGAGACACACACATCAAGGGAGATTTGTATCACACCTCACTTTTATGTTGCTTTTAGTCATTGTTTTCTGTCACTGTGAAGTGTATCGACTGGAGCGATAAACTGTACTGTTAGTCCATGGTGGGAAGCAGAGATATATCCACTGACATGGAACCCAAACCGGCTGGAGTGATAAACTGTACTGTTAGTTCATGGTGGGAAGCAGAGATATATCCACTCACACAAACCCAAACCGGCTGGAGCGATAAACTGTACTGTTAGTCCATGGTGGGAAGCAGAGATATATCCACTCACAGAACCCAAACCGGCTGCGCGCATGCATACATTTATTTTATCCCCCTACACCAAACGCGATCACGACACTCAGGTTAAAATATCAAAACAAACTCTGAACCAATGACATTAATTTGGGGACAGGTCGAAAAGTATTAAACATGTATGGCAATTTAGCTAGTTAGCTTGCACTTGCTAGCTAATTTGTCATATTTAGCTATCTTGCTGTTGCTAGCTAATTTGTCATATTTAGCTATCTTGCTGTTGCTAGCTAATTTGTCCTGGGATATAAACATGGAGTTATTTTTATTTATTTATTTATTTATTTATTTTTTATTATTGTTTTTTTTTTTTTTTTTTTATTTTACCCCCTTTTTCTCCCCAATTTCATAGTATCCAATTGTTGTAGTAGCTACTATCTTGTCTCATCGCTACAACTCCCGTACGGGCTCGGGAGAGACGAAGGTTGAAAGTCATGCGTCCTCCGATACACAACCAACCAAGCCGCTGCTTCTTTAACACAGCGCACATCCAACCCGGAAGCCAGCCGCACCAATGCGCCGGAGGAAACACCGTGCACCTGGCCACCTTGGCTAGCGTACACTGCGCCCAGCCCGCCACAGGAGTCGCTGGTGCGCGATGAGACAAGGACACCCCTACCGACCAAGCCCTCCCTAACCCGGGCGACACTAGGCCAATTGTGCGTTGCCCCACGGACCTCCCGGTCGCGGCCGGTTACGACAGAGCCTGGGCGCGAACCCAGGACTCTGATGGCACAGCTGGCACTGCAGTACAGCGCCCTTAACCACTGCGCCACCCGGGAGGCCCCCCATGGAGTTATTTTTACCTGAAATGCACAAGGTCCTCTACTCCGACAATTAATCCACACATAAAGCGGCCAACCGAATCGTTTCTAGTCACCTCTCCTCCTTCCAGGCTTTTTCATCTTTGAACTTATATGGTGATCCATCTACACTTTCATATTACCACGACAACCGGCAAAACATTTCGTCTTTCACCCACGTGGGTATAACCAATGAGGAGATGGCACATGGGTACCTGCTTCTATAAACCAATGGGGAGATGGGAGAGGCAGGACTTTCAGCGCGAACTGCGTCAGAAATAGAACAGAGTTCTATTTTAGCCCTTGGCATCGCAGATGCTCGTTGGCGCGTGTGTGGGGGCAATAATTGAATAACATTGATTTCTAAATTTATTTTGCGACGCTCGTGCAAGCGACGTGTCCGGTCTGGTCAGCATGTCAGAGGACAAAACTGCATTGCCATGACATAGCTTTCACCTGGATTCCCCTGGTCAGTCTATCATCCCTTCTTGATGTCACTTGTCACTTGCCACTTCAATCAGTGTAGATGAAGGGGATTTTTAAGCCTTGAGACAATTGAGATATGGATTGTGTATGTGTACCATTCAGAGGGTGAATATGGATTGTGTATGTGTACCATTCAGAGGGTGAATATGGATTGTGTCTGTGTACCATTCAGAGGGTGAATATGGATTGTGTCTGTGTACCATTCAGAGGGTGAATATGGATTGTGTATGTGTACCATTCAGAGGGTGAATATGGATTGTGTATGTGTACCATTCAGAGGGTGAATATGGATTGTGTCTGTGTACCATTCAGAGGGTGAATATGGATTGTGTATGTGTACCATTCAGAGGGTGAATATGGATTGTGTATGTGTACCATTCAGAGGGTGAATATGGATTGTGTCTGTGTACCATTCAGAGGGTGAATATGGATTGTGTCTGTGTACCATTCAGAGGGTGAATATGGATTGTGTATGTGTACCATTCAGAGGGTGAATATGGATTGTGTCTGTGTACCATTCAGAGGGTGAATATGGATTGTGTCTGTGTACCATTCAGAGGGTGAATATGGATTGTGTATGTGTACCATTCAGAGGGTGAATGGGCAAGACTTGGTGACTTTAAGTGCCTTTGAAGGGGGTGTGGTAGTAGGTGCCAGGTGCACCGGTTTAAATGTGTCAAGAACTGCAACGCTGCTGGGTTTCTCATGCTCAACAGTTTCCCCGTGTGAATCAAGAATGATCCACCACCCAATGACATCCAGCCAACTTGACACAACTGTGGAAAGCATTGGAGTCAACATGGGCCAGTATTCCCATGGAACGCTTTGACACCTAATAGGGTCCATGCCACAATGAATTGAGGCTGTTCTGAGGGCAAAATGAGGGACACACAATATTTGGAAGGTGTTCCTAATGTTTTGTTCACTCAGTGTAGCTATAGGTATCATATAGATATAGCACAGATATAGCATATATACAGGTATAGTATATATATATATGTATAGTATATATATATATATATACTACCATTCAAAAGATTGAGGTCACTTAGAAATATCCTTGTTTTTGAAGTAAAAGCAAATTTTTTGTCCATTAAAATAACATAAAATTGATCAGGAATACAGTGCAGACATTGTTAATGTTGTAAATGACTATTGTAGCTGGACACGGCAGAATATCTACATAGGCGTACAGAGGCCCATTATCAGCAACCATCACTCCTGTGTTCCAATGGCACATTGTGTTAGTTAATCCAGGTTAATTGATCATTAGATCAATTGATCATTAGAAAACCCTTTTGCAATCATGTTAGCAAAGCTGGAAACTGTTGTTCTGATTAAAGAAGCAATAAAACTGTCCTTCTTTAAACTAGTTGAGTATCTGGAGCATCAGCATTTGTGGGTTGGATTACAGGCTCCAAATGGCCAGAAACAAAGACTTTCTTCTGAAACTCGTCAGTCTATTCTTGTTCTGAGAAATGAAGGCTATTCCATGCGAGAAATTGCCAAGAAACTGAAGATCTCATACAACGCTGTGCACTACACCCTTCTCAGAACAGTGCAAACTGGCTCTAACCAGAATAGAAAGAGGAGTGGTAGGCCCCGGTGCACAACTGAGCAAGTGGACAAGTAGAAAACACCAGTCTCAACGTCAACAGTGAAGGGACGACTCCGAGATACAGGCCTTCTAGGCAGCGTTGCAAAGAAAAGACAGATCTCAGACTGGCCAATAAAAGGAAAAGATTAAGATGGGCAAAATAACACAGACACTGGACAGAGGAACACTGCCTAGAAGGCCAGTATCCCGGAGTCGCCTCTTCACTGTTGACATTGAGACTGGAGTAGGTCAGTCTAGTTTATATTTTCTATGTGGGGTTCTAGGTTGTTTTTCTATGTTGGGGTTTTGGTATGATTCCCAATTAGAGGCAGCTGGCTATCATTGTCTCTAATTGGGGATCATACTTAATTAGCATTTTTCCCACCTGTGGGTTATGGGATACTGTTTTGAGTTAGTGCACATAGCACCTCTGTAGTCACGGTTTGTTGTTAGTTTATTGTTTATTTTGTTTTTTGTCTTTGTTAAGTTTCACTTTATCATTAAAGTTATGTGGAACTCAACATACGCTGAGCCTTGGTCCGATATTCATTCCAGCGAACGTGACAGATATAGTTATAGTATAGATATAGGTATGGAATAGATGTAGAATAGGTATAGATATAGTTATGGCATAGATAGAGTTATAGTATTGATATAGATATATAATATATATAGTAATGATATAGTTATAGTGTAGATAGAGATATAGAATATATATAATATGTATATAGAATCAATATAGTTATAGTATAGATATAGCTTTAGTATAGATATAGAATAGATATAGTATAGGTAGAGATCTAATATAAATATAGATATAGAATAGATATAGTTATTGTATAGATATAGTTATAGTATAGATATAGCTTTAGTATAGATATAGATAAAGATTAGATATAGATACGGTATAGATATACAGTAGTTATAGTATAGATATAGATTAGATATAGATCTTATATAAATATAGATATAGATTAGATATAGTTATAGATATAGTTATAGTATAGATATAGATATAGAATATATAGATATCGAACAGATATAGATATAGAATAGATACAGATATAGTATAGATATAGCTTTAGTATAGATATAGATAAATAATAGATATAGATACAGTATAGATATGGTTATAGTATATATATATATATATATATAATAGATAGAGATCTAATATAAATATAGATATAGAATAGATATAGTAATATATATAATATAGTTATAGTATAATTATGGACATAGAATATATGTATATATATCGAATATAATAGATACAGATGTATTATATATGTCATATAGATATAGTATAGATATAGTTATTGTTAAGATATAGATAAAGATTAGATATAGATACGGTATAGATATACAGTAGTTATAGTATAGATATAGATTAGATATAGATCTTATATAAATATAGATATAGATTGGATATAGTTATTGTTAAGATATAGATAAAGAATAGGTATAGATATAGTATAGATATTATATAGATATGGTATAGATATGGTATAGATATAGTTATTGTTAAGATATAGATAAAGAATAGGTATCGATATAGTATAGATATTATATAGATATGGTATAGATATAGTATTGTATAGTATAGAAGCATCATCAGCCATAGATGATTGTGAAATCCTTTTGATTAGAAACTATGAGATATTCGTCTTTTGTTGTGAATATTTCATTGAATTGCATTGTTGATTCTTCCCACAAACCCTGCCCAGAGGCAAAGCAGCATTGAGTGGGTGTGTTTTGTGTGTGAGAGTTTCAGAGATCTACAGGACATCATATCAATATACTGAGGTACATCAATGCTATCCTCATACATCTACAATGTACTTGGTCCAAATATGAGGCCAAAAGCTTGAAGACATTATCTGTCCCAGAGCATAGCATGACCAGAGTTGTCGGTTCGATCCCGTTGGGGCAGTTTACACACTCCACTATAGTGTAGGAGAAATACACTACACACTACACTACTAGGAGATATCATTCCCTATAAACTCCACTACTCCACTCCCCTACTACACTCCCCTACTACACTACACACTCCACTACTACACTCTACTACTACACTCCACTACACACTACATTACTACACTCCCCTACTCCACTACACACTACATTACTACACTCCCCTACTACACTCCCCTACTACACTCCCCTACTACACTACTAGGAGATATCCTTCCCTATAAACTCCACTACTTCACTCCCCTACTACACTCCCCTACTACACTCCACTACTACACTCCCCTACTACACTACACACTCCACTACTACACTCCACTACTACACTCTACTACTACACTCCACTACTACACTACTACACTCCACTACTACACTCCCCTACTACACTACACACTCCACTACTACACTCCACTACTACATCCTACTACTACACTCCACTACTACACTACTACACTCCACTACTACACTCCCCTACTACACTACACACTCCACTACTACACTCCACTACTACACTCTACTACTACACTCCACTACTACACTACACACTACATTACTACACTCCCCTACTCCACTACACACTACATTACTACACTCCCCCACTACACTCCCCTACTACACTACTACACTCCCCTACTACACTACTACACTCCACTACTACAATCCACTACTACAATCCACTACTCCACTCCTCTACACTACTCCACTACTCCACTCCACTAGACACTCCACTACTACACTCCACTACTACTCCACTCCCCTAGACACTCTACACTTCACTGCTACACTAGACACTCCACTACTACACTCCACTAATACTCCACTCCCCTAGACACTCTACACTCCACTCCCTGACTTCACTCCACAACGCCACTAATCCACTCCACTAGACCCTCCACTACTACACTACACTACTCCACTAAACACTTCAGTAGACACTCCACTACTACACTCCACTACTACACTACAATAGACACTCCACTACTACACTACTCCATTCCACTACTACACTACTCCACTCCACTACTGCACTACTCCAGTACACTACTCCACTATACTACACACTCCTACTAGACTCCACTCCACTACTACACTCCACTACACACTCCACTACTACACTACAATAGACACTCCACTACTACACTACTCCGCTACACTACTCCACTCCACTACTCCACTCCACTACTACATTACACTAGACACTCCACTACTACAATCCACTACTACACTCCACTACTACACTAGACACTCCACTAATACACTACACTAGACACTCCACTGCTACACTAGACACTCCACTACTACACTCCACTACTACTCCACTCCCCTAGACACTGTACACTTCACTACTACATTCCCCTACACTCCACTAATCCACTACCCCACTACTCCACTCCACTAGACCCTCCACTACTACACTCCACTAGACACTCCAGTAGACATTCCAGTACTACACTACACTACTCCACTAGACACTCCAGTAGACACTCCACTACTCCACTAAACACTCCAGTAGACCCTCCACTACTACACTCCACTACTCCACTAGACACTCCAGTAGACCCTCCACTACTACACTCCACTAGACACTCCATTACTCCACTCCACTACTCCACTAGACACTCCAGTAGACACTCCAGTACTACACTCCACTAGACACTCCATTACTCCACTCCACTACTCCACTAAACACTCCAGTAGACATTCCAGTACTACACTCCACTACTCCACTAGACCCTCCACTACTACACTCCACTACTCCACTAAACACTCCAGTAGACCCTCCACTACTACACTCCACTACTCCACTAGACATTCCAGTAGACACTCCATTACTCCACTCCACTACTCCACTAAACACTCCAGTAGACATTCCAGTACTACACTCCACTACTCCACTAGACCCTCCACTACTACACTCCACTACTCCACTAAACACTCCAGTAGACCCTCCACTACTACACTCCACTACTCCACTAGACACTCCAGTAGACCCTCCACTACTACACTCCACTACTCCACTAGACATTCCAGTAGACACTCCAGTACTACACTCCACTAGACACTCCATTACTCCACTCCACTACTCCACTCCACTAAACACCCCACTACACACACCACTACTACACTCCATTACTACACTACACTAGACACTCCACTACTCCACTCCACTACTATGCTCCACTACTCCACTCCACACACCACTACTACACTCCACTAGACACTCTACTACTCCACTACTCCACTCCACTACTACACTTCACTACCACACTCCACTACTCCACTACTACACTCCACTCCTCCACTACTCCACTCCACTACGACAATCCACTACTCCACTACTACACTCCACTGCTCCACTACTACACTCCACTACTCCACTACTACACTCCACTACTACACTCCACTACTCCACTACTCCACTCCACTACTCCACTACTACACTCCATTACTACACTCCACTGCTCCACTACTACACCCCACTGCTCCACTACTACACTCCACTATTCCACTACTACACTCCACTACTACACTCCACTACTCCACTCCACTCCTCCACTACTACACTCCACTACTACACTCCACTACTCCACTACTACACTCCACTACTACACTCCACTACTCCACTACTACACTCCACTACTACACTCCACTACTACACTCCACTGCTCCACTACTACACTCCACTACTACACTCCACTACTCCACTACTACACTCCACTACTACACTCCATTACTACACTCCACTGCTCCACTACTACACCCCACTGCTCCACTACTACACTCCACTATTCCACTACTACACTCCACTACTACACTCCACTACTCCACTCCACTCCTCCACTACTACACTCCACTACTACACTCCACTACTCCACTACTCCACTCCACTACTCCACTACTACACTCCATTACTACACTCCACTGCTCCACTACTACACCCCACTGCTCCACTACTACACTCCACTACTACACTCCACTACTCCACTACTACACTCCACTACTCCACTCCACTCCTCCACTACTACACTCCACTACTACACTCCACTACTCCACTACTACACTCCACTACTACACTCCACTACACTCCACTACTACACTCCACTACTACACTCCACTGCTCCACTACTACACTCCACTACTACACTCCACTACTCCACTACTACACTCCACTACTACACTCCATTACTACACTCCACTGCTCCACTACTACACCCCACTGCTCCACTACTACACTCCACTATTCCACTACTACACTCCACTACTACACTCCACTACTCCACTCCACTCCTCCACTACTACACTCCACTACTACACTCCACTACTCCACTACTACACTCCACTCCTCCACTACTACACTCCACTACTACACTCCACTACTCCACTACTACACTCCACTACTACACTCCACTACTCCACTACTACACTCCACTACTCCACTACTACACTCCACTACTCCACTACTACACTCCACTACTACACTCCACTACTCCACTACTCCACTACTACACTCCATTACTACACTCCACTGCTCCACTGCTCCACTCCACTGCTCCACTACTACACTATTACACTCCACTACTCCACTACACTGCTCCACTACTACACTTCTAAACTCTACTACTACACTCCACTACTACACTTCTACGCTCTACTACTCCACTCCACTACTACACTCCACTGCTCCACTACTACACCCCACTGCTCCTCTACTACACTCCACTACTCCACTACTACACTCCACTACTCCACTACTACACTCCACTACTACACTCCACTACTCCACTACTACACTCCACTGCTCCACTCCACTGCTCCACTACTACACTCTACTATTACACTCCACTACTTCGCTCTACTATTACACTCCACTACACCACTACTCCACTACTCCACTACACTTAGACACTCCGTTAATACACTCTACTACTACACTCCACTACACCACTACTACACTCCACTACTCCACTACTACACTCCATTACTACACTCCACTGCTCCACTACTACACCCCACTGCTCCACTACTACACTCCACTATTCCACTACTACACTCCACTACTACACTCCACTACTCCACTCCACTCCTCCACTACTACACTCCACTACTACACTCCACTACTCCACTACTACACTCCACTACTCCACTCCACTCCTCCACTACTACACTCCACTACTACACTCCACTACTCCACTACTACACTCCACTACTACACTCCACTACTCCACTACTACACTCCACTACTACACTCCACTACTACACTCCACTGCTCCACTACTACACTCCACTACTACACTCCACTACTCCACTACTACACTCCACTACTACACTCCATTACTACACTCCACTGCTCCACTACTACACCCCACTGCTCCACTACTACACTCCACTATTCCACTACTACACTCCACTACTACACTCCACTACTCCACTCCACTCCTCCACTACTACACTCCACTACTACACTCCACTACTCCACTACTACACTCCACTACTCCACTCCACTCCTCCACTACTACACTCCACTACTACACTCCACTACTCCACTACTACACTCCACTACTACACTCCACTACTCCACTACTACACTCCACTACTCCACTACTACACTCCACTACTCCACTACTACACTCCACTACTCCACTACTACACTCCACTACTACACTCCACTACTCCACTACTCCACTACTACACTCCATTACTACACTCCACTGCTCCACTGCTCCACTCCACTGCTCCACTACTACACTATTACACTCCACTACTCCACTACACTGCTCCACTACTACACTTCTAAACTCTACTACTACACTCCACTACTACACTTCTACGCTCTACTACTCCACTCCACTACTACACTCCACTGCTCCACTACTACACCCCACTGCTCCACTACTACACTCCACTACTCCACTACTACACTCCACTACTCCACTACTACACTCCACTACTACACTCCACTACTCCACTACTACACTCCACTGCTCCACTCCACTGCTCCACTACTACACTCTACTATTACACTCCACTACTACACTCTACTATTACACTCCACTACTACACTCTACTATTACACTCCACTACACCACTACTCCACTACTCCACTACACTTAGACACTCCGTTAATACACTCTACTACTACACTCCACTACACCACTCCACTAACAAAACAAAGAAACCCAGACAGGGAAAATCTCTGGTTTGTCATTGTCCCTTCATCTCTGGAGAATGAAAAGAGAGGCACCATTATGTTTGTTGCTGTCCGGGGCTTTTCAAGTAACAAAATGAAAGAGCGGTAGATTGGCATCTCACAAAAGTGCTTTTTGAGACTTGTTTCAAGAGCAGGAAGACGGCTTTCCTTACAAATGTGGCACTTGACAGTGATGGAGGGTCTGTTTGATTTACTAACAGACAGCACATACACCCGAATGCACAGGAGCACACGCACACACAAACACACACACAAAACAACAAACACACACATTCTGCTGGGAGTGTCTTCAAAGAGTAGCAGCCTGTCTGACAGCATCATTAGTGATTGTTCTCTCTCACACTGTCTATCTCTCTCCCCCCCCCCCCCCCCCCCTCTCTCTCTAATTCTGTCTCTCTTTCAGCATGAGTTAGCAGTGAGCCAGGTGGAGGGGAGTGTAGACACATCAAAACACAGACAGGCACCACAGACACTACAGACCAGTGGTTTCTTCTATCAAACACTTCATGCATGTAACATGTAACAGTACAAGGGTAGTCTGTGTTCCAAATAGCACCCTTTTTTGGTCAAAAGAAGTGCACTATATAGGAAACAGGGTGCCATTTGGGATTGAGCCGTACAGTACATATGATACATAGATCCATGCTCAAATTGAGTTGGAATGTGACCCCTTAAGTTGTACTGTAGGATAAAATACAATGTAGAGTTGTTTTTACACCAAAGGAATGTGAAGATATCAAAGTGTCCCATCAAAATATTGATTTAGGATAGATGTCCTACTTAAATGATGTGGTTAGAATCTATGTTTGGGGGGCTATATGGTGTTCCTCTGAAGGTGTGAATGTGTGTGTGTGTGTGTGTGTGTGTGTGTGTGTGTGTGTGTGTGTGTGTGTGTGTGTGTGTGTGTAATGATGTACGTTGTGTGTGTGTGTGCAAGGGTGTATGTTGTGTGTTTGAGACATAAAAAAACGAGACAGAGGATGACAGGAATTGAGAGAAGAGAGAGAGAGAAACATAGACAGAGAGAGAGACAGACAGACAGAGATAAACATAGACAGAGAGTGAGAGAGAAAGAGAGAGAGACACAGAGACAGACACAGAGACAGAGCCAGACAGACAGAGAGAGAGACACAGACACAGACAGACAAAGAGAGAGAGAGAGACAGACACAGAAAGAGTGACAGACACAGGTAGACAGGCAGACAGACAGACAGACACAGACACAGAGCCAAACAGACAGCGAGAGAGACACAGAAACAGAGACAGACAAAGAGAGAGACAGACACAGAAAGAGTAACAGACAGGTAGACACAGACACAGACACAGAGAGAGAGAGAGAGAGGGACGGACGGACGGACGGACAGCCAGCCAGCCAGCCAGCCTGCCAGCCAGCCAGCCAGCCTGTCTCACACCTTTGCCCTGTGGAAAGAAATGTGTGTGTTTTTTGCCAATTTTAACCGACTTTCCATCAGTTTGTATAGCAGACCCTCATGCCAAATTGAGTCGAACGCTTTTTTGAAATCAACAAAGCATGAGAAGACTTTGCCTTTGTTTTGTTTGTTTATCAATTAGGGTGTGCAGGGTGAATAAGTGGTCTGTGTAAGTGTGCTGAGAGTCAGGGAGTGAGTGTTTTAATAACTAAACACAACTAAATACAAAACAAGAAACACGACCAACGCACAGACATACAACTGGAACAGAAACCATAACGTCTGGGAAAGGAACCAAAGGGAATGACATACATAAGGAAAGTAATCAGGGAGGTGATGGAGTCCAGGGTGAGTCTGATGACGCGCAGGTGTTCGTAACGATGGAGACAGGTGTGCACCATAACGAGCAGCCTGGTGACCTAGAGGCCGGAGAGGGAGCACACGTGACAGTCTGTCAAGAGGATTTTACCAAGGTTTCTGTTGATGCATATCCCACGGTAGTTATTGGGGTCAAATTTGTCTCCACTTTTGTGGAACGGAGAGGATCAGTCCTTGGTTCCAAATATTGGGGACGATGCCAGAGCCAATTGGAATGTGTGGTCTTTATATGTTATCATTTCATTTAGGATACCATCAACCCTACAGGCCATTTTAGGTTGGAGGGCTTGTATTGTGTCCTGTGGTTCATTCAATGTAATTGGAGAATCCAGTGAGTTCTGGTAGTCTTTATTTAATAGTTGATTCTAAGATTTGTATTTGATCAGGTATATGTGTTTGCTGTTTGTTCTTTGTTATAGAGCCCAAAAGATTGGAGAAGTGGTTTATCCATACATCTCCGTATTGGATAGAAAACTCTTTGTGTTGTTGTTTGTTCAGAGTTTTCCAGTTTTCCCAGAAGTGGTTAGATTCTATGGATTCTTCAGTTACATTGATCTGAGTTCTGACGTGCTGTATTTTTGTATTGTTTTAGTGACTCACCTTAGTGAAGTCGTAGGCTCAGGTTTTATCTGTCTCTATGTTTTTGGTTGATAGGTTTCTCAATTTCTTTCTTACGTTTTTGCATTCTTCATCAAACCATTTGTCATTGTTGTTAATTTTCTTAGGTTGTCTGCTTGATTTGATAGGAAAACTGAGAAGTCAAATATACTGTTTAGGTTTTCCACTGCCAGGTTTACACCTTCACTATTACAGTGAAACATTTTGTCCAGGAAATTGTCTAGGAGGGATTTCATTTGTTGTTGCCCAATAGTTTTGTGGTGGATTTCCACACTACATTCCTTCCACCTATAGCATTTCTTAATAGCATTCCATTCCTTTGGCTTTAATGCTTCATGATTGAGCATAGCTCTGTTCAAGTAGAGTGTGATTTTGCTGTGATCTGATAGGGGTGTAGACGCTCTAACAGACTCTGGGTTGAGGTCAGTGATAAAGTAGTCTACAGTACTACTGCCAAGAGATGAGCTATAGGTGCACCTACCCTAGGAGTCTCCTCGAAGCCGACCATTGACTGTCTACATACCCAGACACCCTCAGAGCTGACAGAGTCTGGCAGAGCTGCAGGAGTTGTGACCCGTTTTTGTTGCTTATGTTGTCATTTTATTTTTTATTTTATTTCACCTTTATTTAACCAGGTAGGCTAGTTGGGAACAAGTTCTCATTTACAATTGCGACCTGGCCAAGATAAAGCAAAGCAGTTCGACACATACAACAACACAGAGTTACACATGGAGTAAAACAAACATACAGTGAATAATACAGTATAAACAAGTATATATACGATGTGAGCAAATGAGGTGAGATAAGGGAGGTAAAGGCAAAAAAAGGCCATGGTGGCAAAGTAAATACAATATAGCAAGTAAAACACTGGAATGGTAGATTTGCAGTGGAAGAATGTGCAAAGTAGAAATAAAAATAATGGGGTGCAAAGGAGCAAAATAAATAAATACAGTAGGGGAAGAGGTAGTTGTTTGGGCTAAATTATAGATGGGCTATGTACAGGTGCAGTAATCTGTGAGCTGCTCTGACAGCTGGTGCTTAAAACTAGTGAGGGAGATAAATGTTTCCAGTTTCAGAGATTTTTGTAGTTCGTTCCAGTCATTGGCAGCAGAGAACTGGAAGGAGAGGCGGCCAAAGGAAGAATTGGTTTTGGGGGTGACCAGAGAGATATACCTGCTGGAGCGCAGGTGGGTGCTGCTATGGTGACCAGCGAGATGTAGATGACCTGGAGCCAGTGGGTTTGGCGACAAGTATGAAGCGAGGGCCAGCCAACGAGAGCGTACAGGTCGCAGTTGTGGGTAGTATATGGGGCTTTGGTGACAAAATGGATGGCACTGTGATAGACTGCATCCAATTTATTGAGTAGGGTATTGGAGGCTATTTTGTAAATCACCGAAGTCGAGGATCGGTAGGATGGTCAGTTTTACAAGGGTATGTTTGGCAGCATGAGTGAAGGATGCTTTTTTTTGCGAAATAGGAAGCCAATTCTAGATTTAACTTTGGATTGGAGATGTTTGATGTGAGTCTGGAAGGAGAGTTTACAGTCTAACCAGACACCTAGGTATTTGTAGTTGTCATAGTTGTGTCTAGGGGGGCATACGGTTAGGAAATGCTGTCACCTCCAGGTAGGTGGTTGTGCCCCTGTGTGCTGAGGGTGTCGGGTTCTTGTCCAGTTCTGGCATTTAGTTCGCCACAGACTAGTACATGTATCTGGCCTGGAAATTGTTGATCTCCCCCTCTAGGATGGAGAAGCTGTCATCGTTAATAAAGTATGGGGATTCTAGTGGGAGGATATAGGTAGCACACATGAGGACAATATTCTCTGTTAAGATCATTTCCTTATTCATTTCTAGCCAGATGTAAAATGTTCCTGTTTTTTGACAAATTGAATAGAGTGAGTTAGGTCTGCTCTATACCAAATGATCACACCCCTTGAGTCTCTTCCCTGTTTCACACCTGGTAGTTTGTAACCTAGAGGGCACCCAGTAGGTCCGTCTATTTTACACCAGATTTCTTAGGATGTAGGATGACAATGTCTGTATTTCCATTTCTTTGATGAAGTCTGTGTTCCTGCTCTTCAGGCCTTGTATATTCCAGGATGAGATAGTAAAAGCTTTGTGTTTCATTGTGTCTAGTGTTGTTTTTGTGTGGTTTAGGCCCGGACCATCACAGTAGGTGTGAGCAGAGCATGTCGAGCCTCATAAGTCGCAGGATGGGGCTTGTTAGGGTGTAATAGTGGGGGTTGGGCCTGTTGCTCTGCTCGCTGCCCTGGCATACACACCACCAGCCCGTCTGTGGCACACATGTCAACTCACAGGAGCATATTCATGAATATTTAACAGGCTTCAGTCTGCATGTGCTCTATTTATGTCACCCCAGCGTCTCGAGAGTTGGGAGGAGGACAGGGGGCTGATGGAAAGGGAAGACATATTGGGGGTTGTGTGTGTGTGTGTGTGTGTGTGTGTGTGTGTGTGTGTGTGTGTGTGTGTGTGTGTGTGTGTGTGTGTGTGTGTATATCATACTGTGACACTTTCTGCATTTTGAAAGTTCTGTATCTTAAACTGTATTGTTGATATGCAAAAATGTGTGGGTCTGTAACCACAGTGGTCTAATGAAACAATGACCAAAAGCTTGTTTCTGAGTGGTATTTTTGTTTAGTAACCTGACACACTCACTCACACAGCAGAGAGAGCAGAGAAGGTGTCGGAGTTTCGCACTTTCCACTACAGTGCATGATGGGTAAAACGCTCTCACATCCCTGCTGCTATTCACAGGTACTAGCACACACACACACACACACACACACGCACACACACACACACACAGAGAGACACACAACACGCACACATACACCTCAACCAGAAACCGTGGATTGATGGCAGCATTCGTGCAAAACTGAGAGCTCGAGCCACTGCTTTTACTCAGGGCAAGGCGACCGGAAACATGACTGAATACAAACAGTGTAGCTATTAACTCCGCAAGGCAATCAAACAAGCTAAGCGTCAGTATAGAGACAAAGTAGAGTCACAATTCAACGGCTCAAACATGAGAGATATGTGGCAGGGTCTACAGTCAATAACGGACTACAAAAAGAAAACCAGTCCCGTCGCAGACACCGATGTCTTACTCCCAGACAAACTAAACAACTTCTTTGCTCGCTTTGAGTACAATACAGTGCACTTACATGGCCCGCGACCAAAACCTGCGGGCTCTATCACCGCCTGGTACGGCAACTGCTCCGGCCACAACCGTAAGGCTCTCCAGAGGGCAGTGAGGTCTGCACAATGTATCACCGAGGGCAAACTACCTGCCCTCCAGGACACCTACACCACCTGATGTCACAGGAAGGCCAAAAAAAAAGATCAAGGACAACAACCACCCGAGCCTCTGCCTGTTCCCCTCGCTATCATCTAGAAGGCGAGGTCAGTACAGGTGCATCAAAGCAGGGACCGAGAGACTGAAAAACAGCATCTATCTCAAGGCCATCAGACTGTTAAACAGCCATCACTAACATTGAGTGCCTTCTGCCAACATACAGACTCTCTAGCCACTTTTATAATTACCATTTGGATGCAATAAATGTACAGTGCCTTGCGAAAGTATTCGGCCCCCTTGAACTTTGCGACCGTTTGCCACATTTCAGGCTTCAAACATAAAGATATAAAACTGTCTTTTTTTGTGAAGAATCAACAACAAGTGGGACACAATCATGAAGTGGAACGACATTTATTGGATATTTCAAACTTTTTTAACAAATCAAAAATTGGGCGTGCAAAATTATTCAGCCCCTTTACTTTCAGTGCAGCAAACTCTCTCCAGAAGTTCAGTGAGGATCTCTGAATGATCCAATGTTGACCTAAATGACTAATGATGATAAATACAATCCACCTGTGTGTAATCAAGTCTCTGTATAAATGCACCTGCACTGTGATAGTCTCAGAGGTCCGTTAAAAGCGCAGAGAGCATCATGAAGAACAAGGAACACACCAGGCAGGTCCGAGATACTGTTGTGAAGAAGTTTAAAGCCGGATTTGGATACAAAATTATTTCCCAAGCTTTAAACATCCCAAGGAGCACTGTGCAAGCGATAATATTGAAATGGAAGGAGTATCAGACCACTGCAAATCTACCAAGACCTGGCCGTCCCTCTAAACTTTCAGCTCATACAAGGAGAAAACTGATCAGAGATGCAGCCAAGAGGCCCATGATCACTCTGGATGAACTGCAGAGATCTACAGCTGAGGTGGGAGACTCTGTCCATAGGACAACAATCAGTCGTATATTGCACAAATCTGGCCTTTCTGGAAGAGTGGCAAGAAGAAAGCCATTTCTTAAAGATATCCATAAAAAGTGTCGTTTAAAGTTTGCCACAAGCCACCTGGGAGACACACCAAACATGTGGAAGAAGGTGCTCTGGTCAGATGAAACCAAAATTGAACTTTTTGGCAACAATGCAAAACGTTATGTTTGGCGTAAAAGCAACACAGCTGAACACACCATCCCCACTGTCAAACATGGTGGTGGCAGCATCATGGTTTGGGCCTGCTTTTCTTCAGCAGGGACAGGGAAGATTGTTAAAATTGATGGGAAGATGGATGGAGCCAAATACAGGACCATTCTGGAAGAAAACCTGATGGAGTCTGCAAAAGACCTGAGACTGGGACGGAGATTTGTCTTCCAACAAGACAATGATCCAAAACATAAAGCAAAATCTACAATGGAATGGTTCAAAAATAAACATATCCAGGTGTTAGAATGGCCAAGTCAAAGTCCAGACCTGAATCCAATCGAGAATCTGTGGAAAGAACTGAAAACTGCTGTTCACAAATGCTCTCCATCCAACCTCACTGAGCTCGAGCTGTTTTGCAAGGAGGAATGGGAAAAAAATTCAGTCTCTCGATGTGCAAAACTGATAGAGACATACCCCAAGCGACTTACAGCTGTAATCACAGCAAAAGGTGGCGCTACAAAGTATTAACTTAAGGGGGCTGAATAATTTTGCACGCCCAATTTTTCAGTTTTTGATTTGTTAAAAAAGTTTGAAATATCCAATAAATGTCGTTCCACTTCATGATTGTGTCCCACTTGTTGTTAATTCTTCACAAAAAAATACAGTTTTATATCGTTATGTTTGAAGCCTGAAATGTGGCAAAAGGTCGCAAAGTTCAAGGGGGCCGAATACTTTCGCAAGGCACTGTATCACTAGTCACTTAAACACTGCCACTTTATATAATGTTTACATACCCTACATTACTCATCTCATATGTATATACTGTACTCTATACCATCTACTGCATCTTGCCTATGCCGTTCGGCCATCGCTCATCCATATGTACATATTCTTATTCATTCCTTTACACTTGTGTGTATAAGGTAGTTGTTGTGAAATTGTTAGATTACTTGTTAGATATTACTGCACGGTCGGAACTAGAAGCACAAGCAATTCGCTACACTATCATTAACATCTGCTAACCATGTGTATGTGACCAATACAATTTGATTTGATTTGATTTGGTACAGGCAGTTTTTGCCGATGCAGAAAGCCATGTTAATTCTTCTTTGGGTCTACGAGCTTTTGTTCCTATGGTGTGTGTGTGTGTGTGTGTGTGTGTGTGTGTGTGTGCATTTCTTCTCCTGTGGGTTATGGTCTTCTGTACCAGAGACGTCTGGAAACCAGAGCCCTCAACACAATGCTGTTCAAGATGTGTGCAGTGAAGCGTTCAACATTGTCCCCCTTTGAAAATGCGCCACTTCCTGACACCAAGCGAAATGAGCACGTGACACGTTGTGGCGAAAACCGTGAGGATACACTGTGACTCTCGCAAGCTTATGTTACAGAACATTCTAGAACTACTTAGCCGCTGAAGAAATGAACTGCTCTGGTGAATGCAGAATGGACAAATCATTCTGGGGCCTGTATGCTTCCATGCACCTATGTAATTGCAATTTTTTTAATGTGCCCCAGCAATAGAGGTGGTGACACACACACACACACACACACACACACACACACACACACACACACACACACACACACACACACACACACACACACACACACACACACACACACACACAGTACAAAGCAACACACACACACACACTTCCCCTATCCCATTCATCCCCACAGCCTCTTAGCACTTCAGCGCTAGCTGTGCAGCGAGGCCGCATGGCACACCACAGCTACACTCATTACTCCATGATTATGCAGAGGAGTGGGGGAAATCAAAGATGTTAAGTGTCCCAGCCTCCCTGTATCTGCCAGGGATGATTAGAAAACGTGTTCCTCTATCTCGCAATGATCACATTCTTTCTTTGTTAGCCTGGGTTGGATGTCTCAGAATGAATTTCTTTGATGGACAGCTGTCGAGTCTTATCTCAGGGTTAACAGATCCCTCCCTTCATTATATATGCATGACGGGGGTGGCGGCCATGTTGGGAAGGGATGAGTAAGAGAGGTAACAGACTAACATGCTCATTTAGATCTGGAGAGGTGAGAACGAGGAGTGGGTTGATGTCCAGTCAGTATATTCAAGGCCAGTCAGAGAAGGAATGGATGTCAAATAGAACGGGAAGAATGATCTTCTATTGTCTTCCACATCCTCTCTGTTTCGGCCTTTCAATCGCTGTGCAACTACCTTGCATTCACCACAAACTTAGAGATACGTTGGAGATAAGTCAGAGACGAGTCGGATATGAGTCAGAGATAAGTCAGAGATGAGTCAGATTTGAGTCGGAGGTAAGTCGGATATGAGTCAGAGATAAGTCGGAGATAAGTCAGAGATAACCTTTTCAGTTTAATAATAGTGACAGGAATAACATTGGGGGTTCAATAAGCAATGCAATTAAAGAGTACTAAGCAACAGAGTCAACAGTCAGAGAGAAAATCCAAACTAACTGAAAACTTTACCAGAACCTCTGGATGAGACTTTGAATGGAAGTCCAAGTGAATGGAAATATACAACCCAACAGAAAAACATGTATATAAACACATCCCAGGCATTAAGGCTGTGTTCACAACATCTGGTCATTTCCTAAATACCAGAATATGACTGGTGGGAAACTCATCTATCATCCCCGTGCTCCGAGGTTCCCACTTGCTCCACTCTTTGAAAGACCGAAACATAATTTGTCCACAAAAAAGACAGCAAGCATGGCGGCATCTTCAGCAGTTGTTGTTTATGGTAAGAACACAATGCAAATTGTTGAAAAAAATGTATTCTTTTCATCTTCCTTTTGATTTAGAGAGCAGATCTGGATGTATTTTCTGAAAGCAATCTATTAATATTGTTTTTGAAAACTATAATTTGATTACAAGCATGATAGCTATACTTTAGTTTTTTGTTGACACAGCTTGTTGGTAATTAGCCAATCAGCGTTTCTCAATGAGTTCAAAGCGCATCCAACTGGTAATTACCACCTTCCCACTTGGTTATGAATGCAGCATAATTCAAGATGGCGTCTGTGGTTTGGACACGCCTCTAACCACACCCATACCTGCAACCTTAAAGGGCTACTGCTTCATAGGCAATGATCAACACAATACAGTTTGTTAACATATTTTGGGCCAAGTATACACACTGTTTTCAGAGTTCCACATTTCATAAATGTTTCAGTTTTCTTTTAGGGGAAATGTTATGTTTTATTCCACTTTATCCTTTCATAGTAACATGTTACAGCTGATTGTGTACACACACACACACACACACAGCAGCTGTCTTCCCTCTAGTTATGGCCTATAGGGCCCTTGTAATGTCAGTAGGAAATCAATTTGGGTAGAATCTGGAGGGTGGAGGAGAGAGAACCAGAAGAAGGAAGAAAAGAGAAGAAAGGAGAAGAGAAGAAGAGAGAAGAAGAGAGGAGAAGAAGACAAGAGAAGAAGAGAGGAGAAGAAGACAAGAGGAGAGGAGAAGAAGAGAGGAGAAGAAGGCAAGAGGAGAGGAGAAGAAGACAAGAGAAGAAGACAAGAGGAGAGGAGAAGAAGAGAGGAGAAGAAGACAAGAGACGAAGAGAGGAGAAGAAGACAAGAGACGAAGAGAGGAGAAGAAGACAAGAGAAGAAGACAAGAGAAGAAGACAAGAGAAGAAGACAAGAGGAGAGGAGAAGAAGAGAGGAGAAGAAGACAAGAGAAGAAGACAAGAGGAGAGGAGAAGAAGAGAGGAGAAGAAGACAAGAGAAGAAGACAAGAGGAGAGGAGAAGAAGAGAGGAGAAGAAGACAAGAGAAGAAGACCAGAGGAGAGGAGAAGATGAGAGCAGAAGAAGAGAGGAGAAGAAGACAAGAGAAGAAGAGAGGAGAAGAAGACAAGAGAAGAAGAGAGGAGAAGAAGACAAGAGGAGAGGAGAAGAAGAGAGGAGAAGAAGACAAGAGGAGAGGAGAAGAAGAGAGGAGAAGAAGACAAGAGAAGAAGACAAGAGGAGAGGAGAAGAAGAGAGGAGAAGAAGACAAGAGGACAGGAGAAGAAGAGAGGAGAAGAAGACAAGAGAGGAGAAGAAGAGAGGAGAAGAAGACAAGAGAAGAAGACAAGAGGAGAGGAGAAGAAGAGAGGAGAAGAAGACAAGAGAAGAAGAGAGGAGAAGAAGACAAGAGAAGAAGAGAGGAGAAGAAGACAAGAGAAGAAGAGAGGCGAAGAAGAGAGGAGAAGAAGACAAGAGGAGAGGAGGAGAAGAGAGGAGAAGAAGACAAGAGAAGAAGAGAGGAGAAGAAGACAAGAGGAGAGGAGAAGAAGACGAGAAGAAGAGAGGAGGAGAAGAAGTAATGGAAGAATGTCTTCCCTCTCTCTGTAACACTGACCGTCTATATGATTGGAGCTAAGCCTCTACTCTTATCAATGTGCTGCTACATCCCAGCCTTTCTGCATTGGCAGAACATGAAACACTGTTGTGTGGAAGAGAACCATACATACATTGAACCAGCGACCGTCACTATCTAATCCAAACACGATGCCTGGTTCATATATATTTATAAAGCAGTACAAGGTGAGATTTAAAGGTGGGGCAGCTTGTTCCCAGGGGCACACACACACACACACAGAGAGATCTGCATCAGTAATCCCTCTTAAGTGACGGCTGCAGGTTAAGTGTCAATTTGTATGCATTTCCCTCTGCCTTATGCTTCCTCTTCCCACCACACTCGTCCATTAGAACCATACTTTATTGCAGCTGACAGGGGCCTCATCCCTTTAGCCTTTAATCCAGATTTACATTCAGCACATCCACTTTGTATCCCAACAAAGGTATTAACGTCCCCCCAATGCAAATAACATCCACTTTAATGTGCCCTGGGAGGCATAGGGAGACTAGTCCTTGTAGTCGTTGTGGCATTGGCTACATGGGTAAGGCCCATAGACAGTCTGAAGGCATTAGCTACATGGGTAAGACCCATAGACAGTCTGAAGGCATTAGCTACATGGGTAAGACCCATAGACAGTCTGAAGGCCTTAGTTACATGGGTAAGACCCATAGACCGTCTGAAGGCATTAGCTACATGGGTAAGACCCATAGACAGTCTGAAGGCATTAGCTACATGGGTAAGACCCATATACAGTCTGAAGGCCTTAGCTACATGGGTAAGACCCATAGACAGTCTGTCTGAAGGCATTAGCTACATGGGTAAGACCCATATACAGTCTGACGGCATTAGCTACATGGGTAAAACCCATAGACAGTCTGTCTGAAGGTATTAGCTACATGGGTAAGACCCATAGACAGTCTGAAGGCATTAGCTACATGGGTAAGACCCATAGACAGTCTGAAGGCCTTAGCTACATGGGTAAGACCATAGACAGTCTGAAGGCGTTAGCTACATGGGTAAGGCCCATAGACAGTCTGAAGGCGTTAGCTACATGGGTAAAACCATTAGACTGTCTGAAGGCATTAGCTACATGGGTAAGGCCCATAGACAGTCTGAAGGCGTTAGCTACATGGGTAAAACCATTAGACAGTCTGAAGGCATGAGCTACATGGGTAAAACCATTAGACAGTCTGAAGGCATTAGCTACATGGGTAAGGCCCATAGACAGTCTGAAGGCGTTAGCTACATGGGTAAAACCATAGACAGTCTGAAGATGCCGATCACTGTGTGGAGTCTGTAGACTATAGAGGCTTTATCAGATGCATGGATGGTGCATGAATAATTCTGAGTCCCCTTCCGTATAACAGCATGCCCAGGATATGCAGGGGGTTTGCTGAATCAATATCCATGAGGAGTTTGTCCCCACGCCTTCAAGAAACACCGCCGTCGGCTCACCATCCGCCGTTGCCACCATAAGTTAATGAGCTATTTAGCCCATGCTGTTAGAGCTGGCGCTGAATAAAGCCTGCTGGTCTGTGGATGACTGTTAAAACATACAGCGTATTAAAACACTAATGTGGGGGGTGAGCCTCGGTCAGGGGTACATAGAGAGAGAGGGAGAGAGGGAGAGGGAGAGAGGGAGAGAGAGAGAGGGAGAGAGAGAGAGGGAGAGAGGGAGAGAGAGAGAGGGAGAGAGGGAGGGAGAGAGGGAGGGATAGGGAGAGAGAGGGAGAGAGGGAGAGAGGGAGAGAAGGGGGAGGGGGAGAGAGGGAGAAAGGGAAAGAGAGAGAGGGAGAGAGGGACAGAGAGAGAGGGTGAGAGGGACAGAGATAGAGGGACAGAGAGAGAGGGACAGAGAGAGAGGGAAAGAGAGAGAGGGGATAGAGAGAGAGGCAGAGGGAGAGAGGGAGAGGGAGAGAGGGTTAGAGGGAGAGAGGGAGAGAGGGAGAGTGGGACAGAGGGACAGAGGGACAGAAGGAGAGAGCGTTAGAGGGGTAGAGGGAGAGAGGGGGAGAGGGAGAGAGGGAGAAAGGGAGAGAGGGACAGAGGGACAGAAGGAGAAAGGGTTAGAGGGGTAGAGGGAGAGAGGGAGAGAGGGAGAGAGGGAGAGATGGAGAGAGGGAGAGAGGGGGAGAGGGGGAGAGGGAGAGAGGGAGAAAGTGAGAGAGGGACAGAGGGACAGAAGGAGAGAGGGTTAGAGGGGGAGAGGGAGAGAGGGAGAGAGGGAGAAAGGGAGAGAGGGACAGAGGAACAAAAGGAGAGAGGGTTAGTGGGGTAGAGGGAGAGGGAGAAAGGGAGAGAGGGAGAGAGGTAGAAAGGGAGAGAGGGAGAGAGGTAGAAAGGGAGAGAGGGAGAGAGGGAGAAAGGGAGAGAGGGATAAATGGAGAAAGGGAGATAGGGACAGAAGGAGAGAGGGGGAGAGGGAGAGAGGGAGAAATGGAGAGTGGGTTAGAGGGGTAGAGGGAGAGGGAGAAAGGGAGAGAGGGAGAGAGGTAGAAAGGGAGAGAGGGAGAGAGGTAGAAAGGGAGAGAGGGAGAGAGGGAGAAAGGGAGAGAGGGAGAGAGGGAGAAAGGGAGAGAGGTAGAAAGGGAGAGAGGGAGAGAGGTAGAAAGGGAGAGAGGGATAAATGGAGAAAGGGAGATAGGGACAGAAGGAGAGAGGGGGAGAGGGAGAGAGGGAGAAATGGAGAGTGGGTTAGAGGGGTAGAGGGAGAGGGAGAAAGGGAGAAAGGGAGAGAGGGAGAAATGGAGAGAGGGAGAAGGAAAGAGGGACAGAAGGAGAGAGGGTTGGAGGGTTAGAGGGAGAAGGAGAAGGACTGAGTAGAACAAAGCTATGCATTTATAATGCTAATTATTTATGAATGTCTGAAATGTTAATGACAGGATTAAAACTCTTGAGATTCGCTATCTCATCCTTAGTGCAAACTCTAAGCCCATACTATCATCCCCAGCTCCATCCACAGCCCCATCCCCAGCCCCAACCCCTCCACAGCCCCTCCACAGCCCCAGCCCCTCCCCAGCCCCAGCCTCAGCCTCATACCCATCCCCAGCCTCATATCCATCCCCAGCCTCATACCCATCCCCAGCCTCAGCCTCAGCCCCAACCTCATCCTCATCACCTTTAATGTATTCAGAGTGATGGTTCCCCCTGGACAGTACTCTTCCTCTCCAGAACCAGGCTGGGGCCTCTAATGGTGTCAGGCCCGGGCCAGATCAATACAGGTCTGATCCCAGCTGCTCCCTGACCAGAGGACCTGGTGTTAACTATCTGTAGTGTAGCAAAGAGAGGTTGAGAACATGAGGGTCAGTATAATGTTAAGGTAGAGAGACCATGAGGGTCAGTGTATTGTTAAGGTAGAGGGAACATGAGGGTCAGTGTATTGTTATTGTAGAGGGAACATGAGGGTCAGTGTATTGTTAAGGTAGAGGGAACATGAGGGTCAGTGTATTGTTAAGGTAGAGAGAACATGAGGGTCAGTGTATTGTTAAGGTAGAGAGAACATGAGGGTCAGTGTATTGGTAAGGTAGAGAGAACATGAGGGTCAGTGTATTGTTAAGGTAGAGAGAACATGAGGGTCAGTGTATTGTTAAGGTAGAGAGAACATGAGGGTCAGTGTATTGTTAAGGTAGTGGGAACACGAGGGTCAGTGTATTGTTAAGGCAGAGAGAACATGAGGGTCAGTGTATTGTTAAGGTAGAGGGAACATGAGGGTCAGTGTATTGTTAAGGTAGAGAGAACATGAGGGTCAGTGTATTGTTAAGGTAGAGAGAACATGAGGGTCAGTGTATTGTTAAGGTAGAGAGAACATGAGGGTCAATGTATTGTTAAGGTAGAGAGAACATGAGGGTCAGTGTATTGGTAAGGTAGAGAGAACATGAGGGTCAGTGTATTGTTAAGGTAGAGAGAATATGAGGGTCAGTGTATTGTTAAGGTAGAGGGAACATGAGGGTCAGTGTATTGTTAAGGTAGAGAGAACATGAGGGTCAGTGTATTGGTAAGGTAGAGAGAACATGAGGGTCAGTGTATTGTTAAGGTAGAGAGAATATGAGGGTCAGTGTATTGTTAAGGTAGAGGGAACATGAGGGTCAGTGTATTGTTAAGGTAGAGAGAACATGAGGGTCAGTGTATTGTTAAGGTAGAGAGACCATGAGGGTCAGTGTATTGTTAAGGTAGGGAGAACATGAGGGTCAGTGTATTGTTAAGGTAGAGAGAACATGAAGGTCAGTGTATTGTTAAGGTAGAGAGAACATGAGGGTCAGTGTATTGTTAAGGTAGAGAGAACATGAGGGTCAGTGTATTGTTAAGGTAGAGAGAACATGAGGGTCAGTGTATTGTTAAGGTAGAGGGAACATGAGGGTCAGTGTATTGTTAAGGTAGAGAGAACATGACGGTCAGTGTATTGTTATGGTAGAGAGAACATGAGGGTCAGTGTATTGTTAAGGTAGAGAGAACATGATGGTCAGTGTATTGTTAAGGTAGAGGGAACACAAGGGTCAGTGTATTGTTAAGGTAGAGAGAACATGAGGGTCAGTGTATTGTTAAGGTAGAGAGAACACGAGGGTCAGTGTATTGTTAAGGTAGAGAGAACATGAGGGTCAGTGTATTGTTAAGGTAGAGGGAACACGAGGGTCAGTGTATTGTTAAGGTAGAGAGAACATGAGGGTCAGTGTATTGTTAAGGTAGAGGGAAAAGGAGGGTCAGTGTATTGTTAAGGTAGAGGGAACATGAGGGTCAGTGTATTGTTAAGGTAGAGAGAACATGAGGGTCAGTGTATTGTTAAGGTAGAGGGAACATGAGGGTCAGTGTATTGTTAAGGTAGAGAGAACATGAGGGTCAGTGTATTGGTAAGGTAGAGAGAACATGAGGGTCAGTGTATTGTTAAGGTAGAGGGAACATGAGGGTCAGTGTATTGTTAAGGTAGAGAGAACATGAGGGTCAGTGTATTGGTAAGGTAGAGAGAATATGAGGGTCATTGTATTGTTAAGGTAGAGGGAACATGAGGGTCAGTGTATTGTTAAGGTAGAGAGAACATGAGGGTCAGTGTATTGTTAAGGTAGAGAGACCATGAGGGTCAGTGTATTGTTAAGGTAGAGAGAACATGAGGGTCAGTGTATTGTTAAGGTAGAGAGAACATGAGGGTCAGTGTATTGTTAAGGTAGAGAGAACATGAGGGTCAGTGTATTGTTAAGGTAGAGAGAACATGAGGGTCAGTGTATTGTTAAGGTAGAGAGAACATGAGGGTCAGTGTATTGTTAAGGTAGAGGGAACATGAGGGTCAGTGTATTGTTAAGGTAGAGAGAACATGAGGGTCAGTGTATTGTTATGGTAGAGAGAACATGAGGGTCAGTGTATTGTTAAGGTAGAGAGAACATGATGGTCAGTGTATTGTTAAGGTAGAGGGAACACGAGGGTCAGTGTATTGTTAAGGTAGAGAGAACATGAGGGTCAGTGTATTGTTAAGGTAGAGAGAACACGAGGGTCAGTGTATTGTTAAGGTAGAGAGAACATGAGGGTCAGTGTATTGTTAAGGTAGAGGGAACACGAGGGTCAGTGTATTGTTAAGGTAGAGAGAACATGAGGGTCAGTGTATTGTTAAGGTAGAGGGAACATGAGGGTCAGTGTATTGTTAAGGTAGAGGGAACATGAGGGTCAGTGTATTGTTAAGGTAGAGAGAACATGAGGGTCAGTGTATTGTTAAGGTAGAGGGAACATGAGGGTCAGTGTATTGTTAAGGTAGAGAGAACATGAGGGTCAGTGTATTGTTAAGGTAGAGAGAACATGAGGGTCAGTGTATTGTTAAGGTAGAGGGAACATGAGGGTCAGTGTATTGTTAAGGTAGAGAGAACATGAGGGTCAGTGTATTGTTAAGGTAGAGGGAACATGAGGGTCAGTGTATTGTTAAGGTAGAGAGAACATGAGGGTCAGTGTATTGTTAAGGTAGAGAGAACATGAGGATCAGTGTATTGTTAAGGTAGAGAGAACATGAGGGTCAGTGTATTGTTAAGGTAGAGAGACAATGAGGGTCAGTGTATTGTTAAGGTAGAGAGAACACGAGGGTCAGTGTATTGTTAAGGTAGAGAGAACATGAGGGTCAGTGTATTGTTATGGTAGAGGGAATTTTTTTTAATTTTTTTTATTTCACCTTTATTTAACCAGGTAGGCTAGTTGAGAACAAGTTCTCATTTGCAACTGCGACCTGGCCAAGATAAAGCATAGCAGTATGAGCAGACAACACAGAGTTACACATGGAGTAAACAATTAACAAGTCAATAACACAGTAGAAAACAAAGGGGGAGTCTATATACAATGTGTGCAAAAGGCATGAGGTAGGCGAATAATTACAATTTTGCAGATTAACACTGGAGTGATAAATGATCAGATGGTCATGTACAGGTAGAGATATTGGTGTGCAAAAGAGCAGAAAAATAAATAAATAAAAACAGTATGGGGATGAGGTAGGTGAAAATGGGTGGGCTATTTACCAATAGACTATGTACAGCTGCAGCGATCGGTTAGCTGCTCAGATAGCTGATGTTTGAAGTTGGTGAGGGAGATAAAAGTCTCCAACTTCAGCGATTTTTGCAATTCGTTCCAGTCACAGGCAGCAGAGTACTGGAACGAAAGGCGGCCAAATGAGGTGTTGGCTTTAGGGATGATCAGTGAGATACACCTGCTGGAGCGCGTGCTACGGATGGGTGTTGCCATCGTGACCAGTGAGCTGAGATAAGGCGGAGCTTTACCTAGCATGGACTTGTAGATGACCTGGAGCCAGTGGGTCTGGCGACAAATATGTAGCGAGGGCCAGCCGACTAGAGCATACAAGTCGCAGTGGTGGGTGGTATAAGGTGCTTTAGTGACAAAACGGATGGCACTGTGATAGACTGCATCCAGTTTGCTGAGTAGAGTGTTGGAAGCCATTTTGTAGATGACATCGCCGAAGTCGAGGATCGGTAGGATAGTCAGTTTTACTAGGGTAAGCTTGGCGGCGTGAGTGAAGGAGGCTTTGTTGCGGAATAGAAAGCCGACTCTTGATTTGATTTTCGATTGGAGATGTTTGATATGAGTCTGGAAGGAGAGTTTGCAGTCTAGCCAGACACCTAGGTACTTATAGATGTCCACATATTCTAGGTCGGAACCATCCAGGGTGGTGATGCTAGGCGGGCATGCGGGTGCAGGCAGCGATCGGTTGAAAAGCATGCATTTGGTTTTACTAGCGTTTAAGAGCAGTCGGAGGCCACGGAAGGAGTGTTGTATGGCATTGAAGCTTGTTTGGAGGTTAGATAGCACAGTGTCCAATGACGGGCCGAAAGTATATAGAATGGTGTCGTCTGCGTAGAGGTGGATCAGGGAATCGCCCGCAGCAAGAGCAACATCATTGATGTATACAGAGAAAAGAGTCGGCCCGAGAATTGAACCCTGTGGCACCCCCATAGAGACTGCCAGAGGACCGGACAGCATGCCCTCCGATTTGACACACTGAACTCTGTCTGCAAAGTAATTGGTGAACCAGGCAAGGCAGTCATCCGAAAAACCGAGGCTACTGAGTCTGCCGATAAGAATATGGTGATTGACAGAGTCGAAAGCCTTGGCAAGGTCGATGAAGACGGCTGCACAGTACTGTCTTTTATCGATGGCGGTTATGATATCGTTTAGTACATTGAGTGTGGCTGAGGTGCACCCATGACCAGCTCTGAAACCAGATTGCACAGCGGAGAAGGTACAGTGGGATTCGAGATGGTCAGTGACCTGTTTGTTGACTTGGCTTTCGAAGACCTTAGATAGGCAGGGCAGGATGGATATAGGTCTGTAACAGTTTGGGTCCAGGGTGTCTCCCCCTTTGAAGAGGGGGATGACTGCGGCAGCTTTCCAATCCTTGGGGATCTCAGACGATATGAACATGAGGGTCAGTGTATTGTTACGGTAGAGGGAACATGAGGGTCAATGTATTGTTCAGGTAGCAAAGAGGACACACTAAGTGAGTTGTATCTTTTAGTGAGAGGAGGAGCATCGGTTGTGGTCAGGGTGGTCTACTTGACTTCCCTACAGAGATGATCTCTGTTTTACACCTTATCTCTTTATCCTCTGTTCCCCTGTTCGACCTCGCTGGAGTCCCTCTCTTCTAAACCTGTGTTAGATGGACAAATCCATGTAATATGTTTATTCTGCCTCAGCATGCACATTATGGCCAATCCTTACTTACACTGTCTGTCTGCCTGTGTGTCTGCCACCACAACACTGGCTGAACTAAAAGCTAAAGCATCAACACTCCTAGAGACCAGGCTATAGCTTGTACCATTGCAAGACTGGAAACCAGTGATTCATATCTGACAGTAGTACATGTACATCCCACCACCAGGGATGATCAGACAGTCATTGATGAAGAGTCTCTGGTCCAGGGATCACCAGGGATGATCAGACAGTCATTGATGAAGAGTCTCTGGTCCAGGGATCACCAGGGATGATCAGACAGTCATTGACGAAGAGTCTCTGAACCAGGGATCAGCAGGGATGATCAGACAGTCATTGACGAAGAGTCTCTGAACAGCAGTTGAATTATTGATACCTGTCTGGAGTGTTCTCCCTAACGCGTTGGCTGTGTTCCAAATGGCACCCTATTTTCTTTCTAGGGCCCATAAGACTCGGGTCAAAGTGGTGCACTATGAAGGGAATAGGATGCCATTTGGGACGTTGCCTTGGTGATCCTCAATCTTCCCATCCTAGCAGAGAAACAGGAAGAAACATGGAGGAGTGCTCACAGCCGTTTGTCATTATACCCCACTGGTCACAGGGCTATACGATTGGCTTCCTGCCTAGCAGTGGGAATGGTCCTTTCAGGTAGTGTTGCTAGTTCCCACTACCTTTTAATGAGGTGATTGTTACGTATTGAAGGAATATCCATTCCCATTTAGAATGAAACATTGTCATGTTTTGGGGGATAATGAGATTGTAATTTTCATATAAAAAGTGGAATTGCACTACATTTCCTCCTTTCATATGACTGTGTGTGTGTGTGTGTGTGTGTGTGTGTGTGTGTGTGTGTGTGTGTGTGTGTGTGTGTGTGTGTGTGTGTGTGTGTGTGTGTGTGTGTGTGTGTTTGTATATGCCAAAGGCTCATGTATGACCCACAGCAGCAGCAGTAATACTGTCTTTATGACATTACAGACTGACCACTGATGTCTAACACTGAGCCATAGACTGCTGTTAACACTGACCCATAGACTGCTGTTAACACTGACCCATAGACTGCTGTTAACACTGAGCCATAGACTGCTGTTAACACTGACCCATAGACTGCTGTTAACACTGACCCATAGACTGCTGTTAACACTGACCCATAGACTGCTGTTAACACTGAGACATAGACTGCTGTTAACACTGACCCATAGACTGCTGTTAACACTGAGCCATAGACTGCTGTTAACACTGAGCCATAGACTGCTGTTAACACTGAGCCATAGACTGCTGTTAACACTGAGACATAGACTGCTGTTAACACTGACCCATAGACTGCTGTTAACACTGACCCATAGACTGCTGTTAACACTGAGCTATAGACTGCTGTTAACACTGAGCCATAGACTGCTGTTAACATTGACCCATAGACTGCTGTTAACACTGAGCCATAGACTGCTGTTAACACTGAGCCATAGACTGCTGTTAACACTGACCCATAGACTGCTGTTAACACTGACCCATAGACTGCTGTTAACACTGACCCATAGACTGCTGTTAACACTGACCCATGTACTGCTGTTAACACTGACCCATAGACTGCTGTTAACAGAGATTATGATATCTAACACTGACCCATAGACTGCTGTTAATAACATAGATGATGATATCTAACACTGACCCATAGACTGCTGTTAACAGAGATGATGATATCTAACACTGACCCATAGGCTCTGGCTTACATGCTGGGTGAGTAATGCTGCTTGATTATTAGCCTTGATACATAGCTTCAACACACACACACACAGAGGGATGCACACATACACACACATAAGCACACAAGCACACACACACAAAATCTCTCACATACACACATGCACACACACCCTCCTCCCCAACACACACACACCTCTCCTGTATCCCATGTGGACTGTTGCATGGCCAGCGAGAGTCCCTGTTGTTTTGGTGTGAAACAGACCCCTAGAGCCGTGTGTGTGTGTGTATTGAACAGACTGACTCTGGTTCATATGGACGACAGACTGCTGTCTATCCAGCCTGCGTCTCCACAGGTGATCTAGTGTTGTTTACATGAGACCAGTGGGACATAGAGACAACACGCACGCACACACACACACACACACACACACACACACACACACACACACACACACAAGATGGGTTTTCTCTGACTGGGCAGATCATAGAATCGACGTTGTTGCTTCCTTGTTTATCTGTAACTGCCTGCAGAGGGTATAATAGAATATATATCTACATCTTTGAGTGGCCAATAGGAATCAGGTCAGATGTCAGATCAACAGGGGAACTCTGTGGGTTGCTATGGTGACACTGTAGCCTGTGTGGCATCAACAAACTGAATTTGGACAGACAGGACCTAAAATATCTGTCAAAAATATCAGCATTTTATCTGAACGTTGAGACGAAACAACACCTGTTATCTCATCTCTTCCATTCCTCGTTGCCTCATCGTAGCAGGTGGATGCTTATTGTAATTCCATCTCTTTGAAACCATTATGAAATTCCTTGTTAAATATCCCCACCACTCATACTGTAGTGAAACTGTTACTACACAGAGAGTGTAGGGTGAAGTTGCCCCTAGATGCTGATCTTGGGTCAGTTTTGCATTTCCCCCCACTAATGATTGAGGTTAGAATTGGAGGAGGGCAAGCTGATTCTAGATCTGTACCTGGGGGAAACTTCCCCGCGGAACTACATAGACAGAGGGTTGATCATATTACAAAAGCATCTGATCCTCATCAGGAAAGTCATCACAGCACTGCACCATCTGGCCAACAACCACCAACCACCACCAAACACCAACCATCACCAACCACCAACCAACCATCAACCATCAACCATCAACCACCACCAACCACCAACCACCACCAACCACCAACCACCAACCAACCATCAACCACCACCAACCACCAACCACCACCAACCACCACCAACCACCACAACCACCAACCACCAACCAACCATCAACCATCAACCACCACCAACCACCAACCATCAACCACCACCAACCACCAACCAACCATCAACCACCACCAACCACCAACCATCAACCACCACCAACCACCAACCACCACCAACCACCAACCAACCATCAACCATCAACCACCACCAACCACCAACCACCACCAACCACCACCAACCACCAACCACCACCAACCACCACCAACCATCAACCACCAACCACCAACCACCACCAACCACCAACCAACCATCAACCACCACCAACCACCAACCATCAACCACCACCAACCACCAACCACCACCAACCACCAACCACCAACCATCAACCACCACCAACCACCAACCACCACCAACCACCAACCACCAACCACCAACCACCACCAACCACCAACCACCAACCACCACCAACCACCAACCAACCATCAACCATCAACCACCACCAACCACCAACCATCAACCACCACCAACCACCACCAACCATCAACCACCACCAACCACCAACCATCACCAACCACCAACCACTACCAACCACCAACCACCAACCACCAACCACCAACCAACCATCAACCATCAACCACCACCAACCACCAACCACCAACCACCACCAACCACCACCAACCACCACCAACCATCAACCACCACCAACCACCAACCACCACCAACCACCAACCAACCATCAACCACCACCAACCACCAACCATCAACCACCACCAACCACCACCAACCACCAACCACCAACCACCAACCACCACCAACCACCAACCAACCATCAACCATCAACCACCACCAACCACCAACCATCAACCACCACCAACCACCACCAACCATCAACCACCACCAACCACCAACCATCACCAACCACCAACCACTACCAACCACCAACCACCAACCACCAACCACCACCCACCACCAACCATCAACCATCAACCATCAACCACCAACCATCAACCATCAACCACCAACAACCAACCATTAACCATCAACAACCACCAACCACCAACCATCACCAACCACCACCAACCACCAACCACCACCAACCACCAACCAACCATCAACCATCAACCACCACCAACCACCAACCACCAACCATCAACCACCACCAACCACCACCACCACCAATCACCAACCACCAACCACCAACCACTACCAACACACAACCACTACCAACCACCAACCACCAACCACCACCCACCACCAACCACCAACCATCAACCATCAACCACCAACCATCAACCATCAACCATCAACCACCAACAACCAACCATTAACCATCAACAACCACCAACCACCAACCACCAACCATCAAACACCACCAACCACCAACCACCAATATGAAGGTGTGAGGCTGATGTCTGACTCTGAAGGAGCGAAGGCTATCGGGTCGTTGTGAATGCTATCTGTGTGTGTGTGTGTGTGTTTCACCTAGGACACAGATAAACAAGTAAACACAGACAGTTGTCTCTCATCTCCTCTCGGCCGTGCTGCACGACGGTGGGGTGATAACATCTCTCATGTCTGTTAGACGTTATTTCCAACCAGGACTAAGCCCCCAGATTGCATTCTGACAAGCTCCCGTCATCTCACTCCATCCCCAGAACACTGCTGAGAGGAGAGATGAGACCACCGGCTGGTTTCTTATTAAACAGAGGGAGAGATGAAGAAGGGGGAAAGAGGGGGGTAGGGGGAGTGTGTGTGTGTGTGTGTGTGTGTGTGTGTGTGTGTGTGTGTGTGTGTGTGTGTGTGTGTGTGTGTGTGTGTGTGTGTGTGTGTGTGTGTGTGTGTGTGTGTGTGTGTGTGTGTGTGTGTGTGCGCGCGCGCTGGTGGCTGTTGGATTGGAAATGGGACATGACCAGACTTCCAGCATCATCAGAAGGAGATGGGAGAAGCTGGGATCGTCGTGGTAACCACGTGTAAAACATGAGCAGACGAATGACACCCAGCTAGTAAAAAGATGCCGGTGAGTAAATTGAGAGCTTTATGGAAGGTTGAAAATATTTTTTAGGATGCGGATTCAGATACACCTCTGTGCACCTGGTGATTGAAAATAGGCACCTGGTAACCCAAGAGTAAAAATATGGTTTTAAGTGCATTTACCGGACTTCCTAACATTCATGCCCACTATGTGAACACCCTACTACGGCCCTCTATCAATGGGGGCCGTCCTGAGTGATTTATGGAAGGTTTAAAAAAAAAATCAGGAAAACAGCTAAGTCCAGACATCTCAATTCATTGCACTATGTTTAATGTGCATGCAACTGGTAACCCAAAATGGATGAATAAATCAAAGAAATTGCACTATGTCCAACTCTGGGCCTGGTGATTGGGGAAATGGGCCCCAAAAAAAGGGGGACAGAGCAGCTAACCTCCACAGAGGCTGACTGCTCTGCCCCCCTTAATGACAGTGGAACTATGGACCTTCAGGCCTAAAGGCCCTAACTCCCTATCCGGGAACAGGCCTGTCTCTCTGGGCATGAGAGTACACATACAGGCATGTAGGCCCTTACTCACCACCCGGGTAACACCCCTCTATTACCGGGGATGATTCCAGCAGGGGACCCCCCCCACCTCCACAACCTCGCACATCCGGCGAACCAGGGCACCCACACTTAAGCACCCTTCCTCGGACTATAAAGCATATAGCCGCGCTGTTACGAACCGCGTGCACCTGGTGACCCAAAATGGACGTTGTGCACCTGGTGACCTGAAAAGGCCCATGTGAACCTGGTCACCCGGCCGCATTCCGCCCAGAGCCGAAGTCCACACTGGGTTACCAGGTGCCGGTGGTACTTTTCAGCCTGGTACCCACCTTCCTTAGTCCGATTGCCCACTCTCTCTTTTTGTGTAAAGGTAGAAATGGAAGAGGATCAAGGCAGTGTAAAGGTAGGAATGGAAGAGGATCAAGGCAGTGTAAAGGTAGGAATGGAAGAGGATCAAGGCAGTGTAAAGGTAGGAATGGAAGAGGATCAAGGCAGTGTAAAGGTAGGAATGGAGGGGGATCAAGGCAGTGTAAAGGTAGGAATGGAAGAGGATCAAGGCAGTGTAAAGGTAGGAATGGAAGAGGATCAAGGCAGTGTAAAGGTAGGAATGGAAGAGGATCAAGGCAGTGTAAAGGTAGGAATGGAAGAGGATCAAGGCAGTGTAAAGGTAGGAATGGAAGAGGATCAAGGCAGTGTAAAGGTAGGAATGGAGGGGGATCAAGGCAGTGTAAAGGTAGGAATGGAAGAGGATCAAGGCAGTGTAAAGGTAGGAATGGAAGAGGATCAAGGCAGTGTAAAGGTAGGAATGGAAGAGGATCAAGGCAGTGTAAAGGTAGGAATGGAAGAGGATCAAGGCAGTGTAAAGGTAGGAATGGAAGAGGATCAAGGCAGTGTAAAGGTAGGAATGGAAGAGGATCAAGGCAGTGTAAAGGTAGGAATGGAAGAGGATCAAGGCAGTGTAAAGGTAGGAATGGAAGGGGATCAAGGCAGTGTAAAGGTAGGAATGGAAGAGGATCAAGGCAGTGTAAAGGTAGGAATGGAAGAGGATCAAGGCAGTGTAAAGGTAGGAATGGAAGAGGATCAAGGCAGTGTAAAGGTAGGAATGGAAGAGGATCAAGGCAGTGTAAAGGTAGGAATGGAAGAGGATCAAGGCAGTGTAAAGGTAGGAATGGAAGAGGATCAAGGCAGTGTAAAGGTAGGAATGGAAGGGGATCAAGGCAGTGTAAAGGTAGGAATGGAAGAGGATCAAGGCAGTGTAAAGGTAGGAATGGAAGAGGATCAAGGCAGTGTAAAGGTAGGAATGGAAGAGGATCAAGGCAGTGTAAAGGTAGGAATGGAAGAGGATCAAGGCAGTGTAAAGGTAGGAATGGAAGAGGATCAAGGCAGTGTAAAGGTAGGAATGGAAGAGGATCAAGGCAGTGTAAAGGTAGGAATGGAAGGGGATCAAGGCAGTGTAAAGGTAGGAATGGAAGAGGATCAAGGCAGTGTAAAGGTAGGAATGGAAGAGGATCAACAAAGAAAGTGATTATTTTACTGTAATACTGTATTCTCTATTTGCTCTGCAGTGATGCTCCACTCCACTCTCTCAAAGCAGTCATCATACTCATGTGTTATGGAGTTGACAGAACTCAAATTATATCATGCACATTATACGGGCAACTATGCCAACTGGGCCAGAGAGTGTCTGAAAGATATCATATTATCAATTAGAGCTGCTAGGTCAGTGAGAGAGACACACACAGACACACACACGCAGACACACACAGAGAGAGACACAGACACACAACAGACACACACACGGAGACAGACACAAACAGACACGCACAGAGAGAGTGACACACACAGACACACAAACACACACAGACACACACAGAGACAAACACAGATGCACACAGATACACACACAGACACACACACAGAGAGACACAGACACACACAGAGACACAGACACACACAGAGACACACACACACACAGAGAGGCACGCACAGAGACACAGAGAGAGACACAGACACACACAGAGACACACACACACAGAGAGACACAGACACACACAGAGACACAAACACACAGACACACACACACAGAGACACACACAGAGGGACACAGACACACACAGAGACACACACAGAGGGACACAGAGACACACACACAGAGACACGGACACACACAGAGAGAGATACAGACACACACAGAGACACACACACACACAGAGACACAGACACACACATAGACACAAACACACAGAGACACACACACACACAGAGGGACACAGACACACACAGAGACACACACAGAGGGACACACAGAGAGACACGGGGACACACAGAGAGAGATACAGACACACACAGAGACACACACACAGAGACACAGACACAGACAGGTACATGTGTGTAAAGTAACTAAGTGAAAGTCGTTTTGTCTTTATCTGCACTTCACTATTTATATTTTTACCAACTTTTACTTCACCAGATTCCCACATAAATAATGTACTTTTTACTCCATACATTTTCCCTGACACCAAAAAGTAGCTGTTATATTTCTAATGCTTAGCAGGACAGGAAAATTGTCCAATTCAAGCACTTGTCAAGAGAACATCCCATGTCATCCTTTCTGCCACTGATCTGGCAGACTCACTAAACACAAATGCTTTGGTTGTAAATGATGTCTGAGTGTTGGAGTGTGCCTCAGGGTACCGTAAATGATGTCTGAGTGTTGGAGTGTGCCTCAGGGTACCGTAAATGATGTCTTAGTGTTGGAGTGTGCCTCAGGGTACCGTAAATGATGTCTGAGTGTTGGAGTGTGCCTCAGGGTACCGTAAATGATGTCTGAGTGTTGGAGTGTGCCTCAGGGTACCGTAAATGATGTCTGAGTGTTGGAGTGTGCCTCAGGGTACCGTAAATGATGTCTTAGTGTTGGAGTGTGCCTCAGGGTACCGTAAATGATGTCTGAGTGTTGGAGTGTGCCTCAGGGTACCGTAAATGATGTCTGAGTGTTGGAGGGTGCCTCAGGGTACCGTAAATGATGTCTGAGTGTTGGAGTGTGCCTCAGGGTACCGTAAATGATGTCTGAGTGTTGGAGTGTGCCTCAGGGTACCGTAAATGATGTCTGAGTGTTGGAGTGTGCCTCAGGGTACCGTAAATGATGTCTGAGTGTTGGAGGGTGCCTCAGGGTACCGTAAATGATGTCTGAGTGTTGGAGTGTGCCTCAGGGTACCGTAAATGATGTCTGAGTGTTGGAGGGTGCCTCAGGGTACCGTAAATGATGTCTGAGTGTTGGAGTGTGCCTCAGGGTACCGTAAATGATGTCTGAGTGTTGGAGTGTGCCTCAGGGTACCGTAAATGATGTCTGAGTGTTGGAGTGTGCCTCAGGGTACCGTAAATGATGTCTTAGTGTTGGAGTGTGCCTCAGGGTACCGTAAATGATGTCTGAGTGTTGGAGTGTGCCTCAGGGTACCGTAAATGATGTCTGAGTGTTGGAGGGTGCCTCAGGGTACCGTAAATGATGTCTGAGTGTTGGAGTGTGCCTCAGGGTACCGTAAATGATGTCTGAGTGTTGGAGTGTGCCTCAGGGTACCGTAAATGATGTCTGAGTGTTGGAGTGTGCCTCAGGGTACCGTAAATGATGTCTGAGTGTTGGAGGGTGCCTCAGGGTACCGTAAATGATGTCTGAGTGTTGGAGTGTGCCTCAGGGTACCGTAAATGATGTCTGAGTGTTGGAGTGTGCCTCAGGGTACCGTAAATGATGTCTGAGTGTTGGAGTGTGCCTCAGGGTACCGTAAATGATGTCTGAGTGTTGGAGTGTGCCTCAGGGTACCGTAAATGATGTCTGAGTGTTGGAGTGTGCCTCAGGGTACCGTAAATGATGTCTGAGTGTTGGAGTGTGCCTCAGGGTACCGTAAATGATGTCTGAGTGTTGGAGTGTGCCTCAGGGTACCGTAAATGATGTCTGAGTGTTGGAGTGTGCCTCAGGGTACCGTAAATGATGTCTGAGTGTTGGAGTGTGCCTCAGGGTACCGTAAATGATGTCTGAGTGTTGGAGTGTGCCTCAGGGTACCGTAAATGATGTCTGAGTGTTGGAGTGTGCCTCAGGGTACCGTAAATGATGTCTGAGTGTTGGAGTGTGCCTCAGGGTACCGTAAATGATGTCTGAGTGTTGGAGTGTGCCTCAGGGTACCGTAAATGATGTCTGAGTGTTGGAGTGTGCCTCAGGGTACCGTAAATGATGTCTGAGTGTTGGAGTGTGCCTCAGGGTACCGTAAATGATGTCTGAGTGTTGGAGTGTGCCTCAGGGTACCGTAAATGATGTCTGAGTGTTGGAGTGTGCCTCAGGGTACCGTAAATGATGTCTGAGTGTTGGAGTGTGCCTCAGGGTACCGTAAATGATGTCTGAGTGTTGGAGTGTGCCTCAGGGTACCGTAAATGATGTCTGAGTGTTGGAGTGTGCCTCAGGGTACCGTAAATGATGTCTGAGTGTTGGAGTGTGCCTCAGGGTACCGTAAATGATGTCTGAGTGTTGGAGGGTGCCTCAGGGTACCGTAAATGATGTCTGAGTGTTGGAGTGTGCCTCAGGGTACCGTAAATGATGTCTGAGTGTTGGAGTGTGCCTCAGGGTACCGTAAATGATGTCTGAGTGTTGGAGTGTGCCTCAGGGTACCGTAAATGATGTCTGAGTGTTGGAGGGTGCCTCAGGGTACCGTAAATGATGTCTGAGTGTTGGAGTGTGCCTCAGGGTACCGTAAATGATGTCTGAGTGTTGGAGGGTGCCTCAGGGTACCGTAAATGATGTCTGAGTGTTGGAGTGTGCCTCAGGGTACCGTAAATGATGTCTGAGTGTTGGAGTGTGCCTCAGGGTACCGTAAATGATGTCTGAGTGTTGGAGTGTGCCTCAGGGTACCGTAAATGATGTCTTAGTGTTGGAGTGTGCCTCAGGGTACCGTAAATGATGTCTGAGTGTTGGAGTGTGCCTCAGGGTACCGTAAATGATGTCTGAGTGTTGGAGGGTGCCTCAGGGTACCGTAAATGATGTCTGAGTGTTGGAGTGTGCCTCAGGGTACCGTAAATGATGTCTGAGTGTTGGAGTGTGCCTCAGGGTACCGTAAATGATGTCTGAGTGTTGGAGTGTGCCTCAGGGTACCGTAAATGATGTCTGAGTGTTGGAGGGTGCCTCAGGGTACCGTAAATGATGTCTGAGTGTTGGAGTGTGCCTCAGGGTACCGTAAATGATGTCTGAGTGTTGGAGTGTGCCTCAGGGTACCGTAAATGATGTCTGAGTGTTGGAGTGTGCCTCAGGGTACCGTAAATGATGTCTGAGTGTTGGAGTGTGCCTCAGGGTACCGTAAATGATGTCTGAGTGTTGGAGTGTGCCTCAGGGTACCGTAAATGATGTCTGAGTGTTGGAGTGTGCCTCAGGGTACCGTAAATGATGTCTGAGTGTTGGAGTGTGCCTCAGGGTACCGTAAATGATGTCTGAGTGTTGGAGTGTGCCTCAGGGTACCGTAAATGATGTCTGAGTGTTGGAGTGTGCCTCAGGGTACCGTAAATGATGTCTGAGTGTTGGAGTGTGCCTCAGGGTACCGTAAATGATGTCTGAGTGTTGGAGTGTGCCTCAGGGTACCGTAAATGATGTCTGAGTGTTGGAGTGTGCCTCAGGGTACCGTAAATGATGTCTGAGTGTTGGAGTGTGCCTCAGGGTACCGTAAATGATGTCTGAGTGTTGGAGTGTGCCTCAGGGTACCGTAAATGATGTCTGAGTGTTGGAGTGTGCCTCAGGGTACCGTAAATGATGTCTGAGTGTTGGAGTGTGCCTCAGGGTACCGTAAATGATGTCTGAGTGTTGGAGTGTGCCTCAGGGTACCGTAAATGATGTCTGAGTGTTGGAGTGTGCCTCAGGGTACCGTAAATGATGTCTGAGTGTTGGAGGGTGCCTCAGGGTACCGTAAATGATGTCTGAGTGTTGGAGTGTGCCTCAGGGTACCGTAAATGATGTCTGAGTGTTGGAGTGTGCCTCAGGGTACCGTAAATGATGTCTGAGTGTTGGAGTGTGCCTCAGGGTACCGTAAATGATGTCTGAGTGTTGGAGTGTGCCTCAGGGTACCGTAAATGATGTCTGAGTGTTGGAGTGTGCCTCAGGGTACCGTAAAGGAATCAGGTATAAGAAATAAAATGGTGCCGTCTGGTTTGCTTAATTTAAGGAATTTGAAATGATTTATACTTTTACTTTTGATACTTAAGTATATTTTAGAAATTACATTTACTTTTGATACTTAAGTATATTTCAAACTAAACACTTTTAGACTTTTACTCAAGTAATATTTTACTGGGTGACTTTCACTTTCACAAAAGTCATTTTCTATGAAGGTATCTTTACTTTTACTCAAGTATGACAATTGGGTACTTTTTCCACAACTGCACAGAGACACACAAACACACACAAAGACACTGACCCACAAACAAACACACCCTCACACACAAACACACACACAATTCCCACAGTCAATCTCCTCCTCTCCTCCTCTCCTCCTCTACCTCCCCTCCTCCTCTTCATCTAAGACAATAAACCATTGTCTTAATATCATTCGTATAAACCAACTGTAAAGTTGATCACAAACTGTAGACTGAATGTTGCCTCTGTATCAGTATTGGTGCTTTTTCTATATCTCTGTATCAGTATCAGTGCTGTTTCTATATCTCTATATCAGTGCTGTTTCTATATCTCTATACCAGTATCAGTGCTGTTCTATATCTCTATACCAGTATCAGTGCTGTTTCTATATCTCTATATCAGTGCTGTTTCTATATCTCTGTATCAGTATCAGTGCTGTTCTATATCTCTATATCAGTATCAGTGCTGTTTATATATCTCTATATCAGTGCTGTTTCTATATCTCTGTATCAGTGCTGTTTCTATATCTCTATATCAGTGTTGTTTCTATATCTCTATATCAGTGCTGTTTCTATATCTCTGTATCAGTATCAGTGCTGTTTCTATATCTCTATATCAGTGCTGTTTATATATCTCTATATCAGTGCTGTTTCTATATCTCTGTATCAGTATCAGTGCTGTTTCTGTATCTCTATATCAGTATCAGTGCTGTTTCTATATCTCTATATCAGTGCTGTTTATATATCTCTATATCAGTGTTGTTTCTATATCTCTATATCAGTGTTGTTTCTATATCTCTATATCAGTGCTGTTTCTATATCTCTATACCAGTATCAGTGCTGTTCTATATCTCTATCTCAGTGCTGTTTCTATATCTCTGTATCAGTATCAGTGCTGTTTCTATATCTCTATATCAGTGCTGTTTATATATCTCTATATCAGTGCTGTTTCTATATCTCTGTATCAGTATCAGTGCTGTTTCTATATCTCTATATCAGTGCTGTTTATATATCTCTGTATCAGTGCTGTTTCTATATCTCTATATCAGTGCTGTTTATATATCTCTATATCAGTGCTGTTTCTATATCTCTGTATCAGTATCAGTGCTGTTTCTATATCTCTATATCAGTGCTGTTTCTATATCTCTATACCAGTATCAGTGCTGTTCTATATCTCTATACCAGTATCAGTGCTGTTTCTATATCTCTATATCAGTGCTGTTTCTATATCTCTATACCAGTATCAGTGCTGTTTCTATATCTCTATATCAGTGCTGTTTCTATATCTCTATATCAGTATCAGTGCTGTTTCTATATCTCTATATCAGTATCAGTGCTGTTTCTATATCTCTATATCAGTGCTGTTTCTATATCTCTGTATCAGTATCAGTGCTGTTTCTATATCTCTATATCAGTATCGGTGCTGTTTCTATGTCTCTGTATCAGTATCAGTGCTGTTTCTATATCAGTATCAGTGCTGTTTCTATATCAGTATCAGTGCTGTTTCTATATCTCTATATCAGTATCAGTGCTGTTTCTATATCTCTACATCAGTATCAGTGCTGTTTACATATCTCTGTATCAGTATCAGTGCTGTTTCTATGTCTCTGTATCAGTATCAGTGCTGTTTATATATCTCTGTATCAGTATCAGTGCTGTTTCTATATCTCTATATCAGTGCTGTTTCTATATCTCTATATCAGTGCTGTTTCTATATCTCTGTATCAGTATCAGTGCTGTTTCTATATCCCAATATCAGTGCTGTTTCTATATCTCTATATCAGTGTTGTTTCTATATCAGTATCAGTGCTGTTTCTATATCTCTATGTCAGTATCAGTGCTGTTTCTATATCTCTATATCAGTGCTGTTTCTATATCTCTATATCAGTATCAGTGCTGTTTCTATATCTCTATATCAGTGCTGTTTCTATATCTCTATATCAGTATCGGTGCTGTTTCTATGTCTCTGTATCAGTATCAGTGCTGTTTCTATATCAGTATCAGTGCTGTTTCTATATCAGTATCAGTGCTGTTTCTATATCTCTATATCAGTATCAGTGCTGTTTCTATATCAGTATCAGTGCTGTTTCTATATCTCTATATCAGTATCAGTGCTGTTTCTATGTATCTATATCAGTATCAGTGCTGTTTCTATATCTCTACATCAGTATCAGTGCTGTTTCTATATTAGTATCAGTGCTTTTTCTATATCTCTATATCAGTATCAGTGCTGTTTCTATGTATCTATATCAGTATCAGTGCTGTTTCTATATCAGTATCAGTGGTGTTTCTATATCTCTATATCAGTATCAGTGCTGTTTCTATATCTCTATATCAGTGATGTTTCTATATCTCTATATCAGTATCAGTGCTGTTTCTATATCAGTATCAGTGCTTTTTCTATATCTCTATATCAGTATCAGTGCTGTTTCTATGTATCTATATCAGTATCAGTGCTGTTTCTATGTATCTATATCAGTATCAGTGCTGTTTCTATATCTCTATATCAGTATCAGTGCTGTTTCTATATCAGTATCAGTGCTGTTTCTATATCTCTATATCAGTATCAGTGCTGTTTCTATATCAGTATCAGTGCTGTTTCTATATCTCTATATCAGTATCAGTGCTGTTTCTATATCTCTATATCAGTATCAGTGCTGTTTCTATATCAGTATCAGTGCTGTTTCTATATCTCTATATCAGTATCAGTGCTGTTTCTATATCTCTATATCAGTGCTGTTTCTATATCTCTGTATCAGTATCAGTGCTGTTTCTATATCTTTGTATCAGTGCTGTTTCTATATCTCTATATCAGTGCTGTTTCTATATCTCTACATCAGTATCAGTGCTGTTTCTATATCTCTGTATCAGTATCAGTGCTGTTTCTATGTCTCTGTATCAGTATCAGTGCTGTTTATATTTCTCTATACCAGTATCAGTGCTTTTTCTATATCTCTATATCAGTATCAGTGCTGTTTCTATATCTCTATATCAGTGCTGTTTCTATATCTCTGTATCAGTGCTGTTTCTATATCTCTATATCAGTGCTGTTTCTATATCAGTATCAGTGCTGTTTCTATATCTCTGTATCAGTGCTGTTTCTATATCTCTATATCAGTGCTGTTTCTATATCAGTATCAGTGCTGTTTCTATATCTCTGTATCAGTATCAGTGCTGTTTCTATATCTCTATATCAGTATCGGTGCTGTTTCTATATCTCTATATCAGTGCTGTTTCTATATCTCTGTATCAGTATCAGTGCTGTTTCTATATCTCTATATCAGTGCTGTTTCTATATCTCTATATCAGTATCAGTGCTGTTTCTATATCTCTATATCAGTGCTGTTTCTATGTATCTGTATCAGTATCAGTGCTGTTTCTATATCTCTGTAGCAGACCTAGTGGAATGTCTCACTGCAGTGTGAGCTACAGTCCCTTAGATCAGGAAGAGTGCAGTTCAGAGTAGTGTCCTATAGACAGCAGAAGACAGTTTCTTCATGACTCCAGCTCTTCCTCTGTTCTTCGACTGTGAGAAGTAATTACCACTGTCTCACACACACACGCACATGGAAGCACACATACACACATGGAAGCACGCACCCACACATGGTCACACACACACAAATGGAAGCACACATTCACACATGCGCGTACACACACACACCACACACACTATCAGAAATGTCGGGAAGATAACCAGAACCCCAATTACCTCTTTGATGGGACATTTCACTGGGGTGGGAGCCATACTAAAATAATGGGGAATTGGCCAAGATTTACAATGGTGGCTGGGCTGGGACATTTCCAAGACGCTCGCTAGGTTCACCCCCCCCCCCCCCCCCCCGCACAATTTCCACTTTACCAAATGGAAGATGGTGGAGAGATATCCCAAGTAAATTAGATGGGTTTTTTCTTTGTATAAAGAGACTGCAATCATATAGAGGTTCTCGTTCCAATCAAGAGTTGGCTTGCGTCCCAAATGACACCCCTACTACTAACATAGTACACTACCTTTGACCAGGGCCCTATGGACCCTCATCAAACGTAGTGCACTATGTAGAGAATAGGCTGGCATTTGGGACTCAAGTTGGTTCGGCGTGATAGAGCGGTGATGGAGGAGAAACATTAGCATTGAGACAACAGTGTTAACTAACCTCCAAACGAGCTTCAATGCCATACGACACTCCTTCCGTGGCCTCCAACTGCTCTTAAACGCTAGTAAAACCAAATGCATGCTTTTCAACCGTTCGCTGCCCGCACTCGACTGCCCGACTAGCATCACCACCCTGGATGGTTCCAAACTAGAATACGTGGACATCTATTAGTACCTAGGTGTCTGGCTAGACTGTAAACTCTCTTCCAGACCCATATCAAACATCTCCACTCCAAAATCAAATCTAGAATCAGCTTTTTATTTTTAAAGCCTCCTTCACTCACACCGCCAAACTTAACCTAGTAAAACTGACTATCCTACCGGTCCTCGACTTCGGCGATGTCATCTACAAAATAGCTTCCAATACTCTACTCAGCAAATTGGATGCAGTCTATCACAGTGCCATCCGTTTTGTTACCAAAGCGCCTTATACCACCCACCACTGCGACCTGTACGCTCTGGCCCTCGCTACATATTCATCGCCAGACCCACTGGCTCCAGGTCATCTACAAGTCTATGCTAGCTAAAGCTCTGCCTTATCTCAGCTCACTGGTCACGATAACAACACCCACCCGTAGCACACGCTCCAGCGGGTATATCTCACTGGTCATCCCCAAAGCCAACACCTCCTTTGGCCGCCTTTCCTTCCAGTTCTCTGCTGCCAGTGACTGGAACGAATTGCAAAAATCGCTGAAGCTGGAGACTTACATTTCCCTCATTAACTTTAAACATCAGCTATCTGAGCAGCTAACTGATCTCTGCAGCTGTACATAGTCCATCTGTAAATAGCCCACCCAATCTACCTATCTCATCCCCATATTGTTTTTATTTACTTTGCTGCTCTTTTGCACACCAGTATCACTACTTACACACCATCATCTGATCATCATCATCTGCTCATCTATCACTCCAGTGTTAATCTGCTAAATTGTAATTACTCCGCTACTATGGCCTATTAATTGCCATACATCCTCACAACATTTGCACACACTGTATATCGACTTTATTTTTTTTCTATTGTGTTATTGACTGTACGCTTGTTAATTACATGTAACTCTGTGTTGTTGTTTGTGTTGCACTGCTTTGCTTTATCTTGGCCAGGTCGCAGTTGTAAATGAGAACTTGTTCTCAACTAGCCTACCTGGTTAAATAAAGGTGAAATAAAACATTTAAAAACAGCTAGAGGAGATTCATGCTCTTTCTACAAAGTCTCTCTTATTCACATTCACATGGGAGCCTTGAACAGCATCACCCCACAGCCTGTGTCTGGCTCAGCATCACCCCACAGAATGTGTCTGGCTCAGCCTTGAACCGCTTCTCTCCACAGCTCAGCCTTGAACAGCATCACCCCACAGCATGTGTCTGGCTCAGCATCACCCCACAGCATGTGTCTGGCTCAGCCTTGAACAGCATCGCCCCACAGAATGTGTCTGGCTCAGCCTTGAACAGCATCACCCCACAGCCTGTGTCTGGCTCAGCATCGCCCCACAGAATGTGTCTGGCTCAGCCTTGAACCGCTTCTCTCCACAGCTCAGCCTTGAACAGCATCACCCCACAGCCTGTGTCTGGCTCAGCATCACCCCACAGCATGTGTCTGGCTCAGCCTTGAACAGCATCACCCCAAAGCATGTGTCTGGCTCAGCCTTGAACCGCTCTCTCCACAGCTCAGCCTTAAACAGCATCAGGTTTGATTGGTATCAATCCACTAACTGTCAATCACTCAATGTGACCATTGTGAAGGTCCACAGTTAAGGCTTGATATAATGTGACCATTGGGAGCGTCCACAGTTAAGGCTTGATATTATGTGACCATTGGGAGCGTCCACAGTTAAGGCTTGATATCATGTGACCATTGGGAGCGTCCACAGTTATGGCTTGATATCATGTGACCATTGGGAGCGTCCACAGTTAAGGCTTGATATCATGTGACCATTGGGAGCGTCCACAGTTATGGCTTGATATCATGTGACCATTGGGAGTGTCCACAGTTAAGGCTTGATATCATGTGACCATTGGGAGCGTCCACAGTTATGGCTTGATATCATGTGACCATTGGGAGCGTCCACAGTTAAGGCTTGATATCATGTGACCATTGGGAGCGTCCACAGTTAAGGCTTGATATCATGTGACCATTGAGACCGTCTATAGTTGAGACTAAATATCATGTAACTATTATGAGGGTTCCTAGTCAAATCAAATTGGATTTATCACATGCTTCATGGACAACAGGTGTTGACTAACAGTGAAATGTTTACTTGCGGGTCCTTTTTCAACAATGCAGTTACAAGATAAAAAATAAAATAAAATAAAATAAAATAAAATAAATAGTGACATAGAAAGAATATATACACAGTGAATAATGAATTAATAAAAACAATGGCTATATACAGAGAGTACCAGTACTGAATCGCTGTGCAGGGGTACGAGGTCATTGAGGTAGCTACAGTGCCTTGCGAAAGTATTCGGCCCCCTTGAACTTTGCGACCTTTTGCCACATTTCAGGCTTCAAACATAAATAAGTTTTTTTTGTGAAGAATCAACAACAAGTGGGACACAATCATGAAGTGGAACGACATTTATTGGATATTTCAAACTTTTTTAACAAATCAAAAACTGAAAAATTGGGCGTGCAAAATTATTCAGCCCCCTTAAGTTAATACTTTGTAGCGCCATCTTTTGCTGCGATTACAGCTGTAAGTCGCTTGGGGTATGTCTCTATCAGTTTTGCACATCGAGAGACTGAAATGTTTTCCCATTCCTCCTTGTAAAACAGCTCGAGCTCAGTGAGGTTGGATGGAGAGCATTTGTGAACAGCAGTTTTCAGTTCTTTCCACAGATTCTCGATTGGATTCAGGTCTGGACTTTGACTTGGCCATTCTAACACCTGGATATGTTAATTTTTGAACCATTCCATTGTAGATTTTGCTTTATGTTTTGGATCATTGTCTTGTTGGAAGACAAATCTCCATCCCAGTCTCAGTTCTTTTGCAGACTCCATCAGGTTTTCTTCCAGAATGGTCCTGTATTTGGCTCCATCCATCTTCCCATCAATTTTAACCATCTTCCCTGTCCCTGCTGAAGAAAAGCAGGCCCAAACCATGATGCTGCCACCACCATGTTTGACAGTGGGGATGGTGTGTTCAGCTGTGTTGCTTTTACGCCAAACATAACGTTTTGCATTGTTGCCAAAAAGTTCAATTTTGGTTTCATCTGACCAGAGCACCTTCTTCCACATGTTTGGTGTGTCTCCCAAGTGGCTTGTGGCAAACTTTAAACGACACTTTTTATGGATATCTTTAAGAAATGTCTTTCTTGCCACTCTTCCATAAAGGCCAGATTTGTGCAATATACGACTGATTGTTGTCCTATGGACAGAGTCTCCCACCTCAGCTGTAGATCTCTGCAGTTCATCCAGAGTGATCATGGGCCTCTTGGCTGCATCTCTGATCAGTCTTCTCCTTGTATGAGCTGAAAGTTTAGAGGGACGGCCAGGTCTTGGTAGATTTGCAGTGGCCTGATACTCTTTCCATTTCAATATTATCGCTTGCACAGTGCTCCTTGGGATGTTTAAAGCTTGGGAAATCTTTTTGTATCCAAATCCGGCTTTAAACTTCTTCACAAAAGTATCTCGGACCTGCCTGGTGTGTTCCTTGTTCTTCGTGATGCTCTTTGCGCTTTTAACAGACCTCTGAGACTATCACAGTGCAGGTGCATTTATACGGAGACTTGATTACACACAGGTGGATTGTATTTATCATCATTAGTCATTTAGGTCAACATTGGATCATTCAGAGATCCTCACTGAACTTCTGGAGAGAGTTTGCTGCACTGAAAGTAAAGGGGCTGAATAATTTTGCACGCCCAATTTTTCAGTTCTTGATTTGTTAAAAAAGTTTGAAATATCCAATAAATGCCGTTCCACGTCATTATTGTGTCCCACTTGTTGTTGATTCTTCACAAAAAAATACAGTTTTATATCTTTATGTTTGAAGCCTGAAATGTGGCAAAAGGTCGCAAAGTTCAAGGGGGTCGAATACTTTCGCAAGGCACTGTATATACTGTACATATAGGCAAGGTGACTAGGCAACAGGATAGATAATAAACAGTGGCATCAGCGTATGTGGTGTGTGCATGTGTGTGTTGGGGTGTCAGTGCAAGTATGTGTGAGTGTGTGGGAAGAGTCCAGTGTGTGTGTGTGTGTGTGTGTGTATGTGTGTGTGTGTGTGTGTGTGTGTGTGTGTGTGTGTGTGTGTGTGTGTGTGTGTGTGTGTGTGTGTGTGTGTGTGTGTGTGTGTGTGTGTGTGTGTGTGTGTTATGGGGTGTCAGTATAAGTAGGTGTGATTGTGTGTGTGTGTGTGTGTGTGTGTGTGTGTGTGTGTGTGTGTGTGTGTGTGTGTGTGTGTGTGTGTGTGTGTGTGTGTGTGTGTGTGTGTGTGTGTGTTATGGGGTGTCAGTGTAAGTAGGTGTGATTGTGTGGGTAGAGTGTGTGTGTGTGTGTGTGTGTGTGTGTGTGTGTGTGTGTGTGTGTGTGTGTGTGTGTGTGTGTGTGTGTGTGTGTGTGTGTGTGTGTGTGTGTGTGTGTGTGTGTGTGTGTTTTATGGGGTGTCAGTGTAAGTAGGTGTGATTGTATGGGTAGAGTCCAGTGTGTGTGTGTGTGTTGGGGTGTAAGTAGGGGTGATTGTGTGGGTAGAGTGCAGTGTATGTGTGTGTGTTGGGGTGTAAGTAGGGGTGATTGTGTGGGTAGAGTGCAGTGAGTGTGCATAGTCTCAAAAAAGGTTGAGACTATATCACGTGACCAATGGGAGGGTCCTTCTGTTAGTGTTCCAGCAACTGTCAAGTGTTTTATGGATTGACTGAGGTGGTTTAGATGTCTCACTGGAGAAATGTCGGTGTGATGAGTGTGTGTGTGTGTGTGTGTGTGTGTGTGTGTGTGTGTGTGTGTGTGTGTGTGTGTGTGTGTGTGTGTGTGTGTGTGTGTGTGTGTGTGTGTGTGTGTGTGTGTGTGTGTGTGTGTGTGTGTGTGTGTGTGAGGAGAAGAGTACCGGTTTGTGGTGGGAGTCTCCAGCTCATGGAAGCCAGCTAATGGAAGCCATCTCTCTCCCTCCATCTCTCTCTCCATCTCCCTCTCCACCTCTCATTCCATTCTCTCTCTCTCCCTCCCTCTCTTTCGATCTCCCTCTCTCCCTCTCTTTCCCTCTCTCTCTGTCCCTTTCTCTCTCTCTCAGCTAGCTATGGGCAGAATTACCTCCCTAATAGCCGTTCTGCAGCTTCCTGCTTACGGTACCATGGAGAACCATAGACAGACAGACAATCCCATTCAGAGGCATTCAAACAGCAGTCACATAAGATATGAGAGGACATTTTTGTAGTGTCCCACTGTGAAAGAAGTCCCCATCTGGATCAATGACTGAAGGTGGAACAAGTAGAGCAGTAATGAGTCGCTATGTGTCGTTCGCAAATGCCGTTTCCTTGATGGTTTGTCGTAGAAAATGAATAGTTGAAAACAAACAGCTGTTAGTTGGTCTGTTGGTCTGTGGCCAATCAGACTGCTCCAAGAGATCCATTGAAGAAACCACATAGCCCATACCATTCCATTTGTAATGGAACATCTAAAAACCAAACATGCAGGTTACATGGCACACACACACACTCACCATTAGCATCCTGAGCAGACCCATTACTCTCTATCTGTTGTGTGGGCCCCAGCCATAATGAGTCTAGTCCCAGGGGCCTTTACTCAGGTGTAGTACAGTGAAGGGTTCCTCCTGAATGGACAGCACTGGCCTTTTTAAAGGAAAGGAGAAGAATGTGGGCAGGTTATACTGCCCAATATGGAAACCAGTGTTGTCTTTCAGCAGGAGCTAGCCTCACTACCCAATATGGAGACCAGTGTTGTCTTTCAGCAGGAGCTAGCCTCACTACCCAATATGGAGACCAGTGTTGTCTTTCAGCAGGAGCTAGCCTCACTACCCAATATGGAGACCAGTGTTGTCTTTCAGCAGAAGCTAGCCTTACTGCCCAATATGGAGACCAGTGTGTCTTTCAGCAGGAGCTAGCCTCACTACCCAATATGGAGACCAGTGTTGTCTTTCAGCAGGAGCTAGCCTCACTACCCAATATGGAGACCAGTGTTGTCTTTCAGCAGGAGCTAGCCTCACTACCCAATATGGAGACCAGTGTTGTCTTTCAGCAGGAGCTAGACTCTCACTGCCCAATATGGAGACCAGTGTTGTCTTTCAGCAGGAGCTAGCCTCACTACCCAAAATGGAGACCAGTGTTGTCTTTCAGCAGGAGCTAGCCTCACTGCCCAATATGGAGACCAGTGTTGTCTTTCAGCAGGAGCTAGCCTCACTACCCAATATGGAGACCAGTGTTGTCTTTCAGCAGGAGCTAGCCTCACTGCCCAATATGGAGACCAGTGTGTCTTTCAGCAGGAGCTAGCCTCACTACCCAATATTGAGACCAGTGTTGTCTTTCAGCAGGAGCTAGCCTCACTGCCCAATATGGAGACCAGTGTTGTCTTTCAGCAGGAGCTAGCCTCACTGTTTCATCCTCACAACCGACAGGACAGGGCAGAAAACATAAAATCATTTGACCAGGTCAGTCAGTAGGAGGATTTAGCTTTGCATTGGCATGTTTTTGTCACTTCTTCTCCCATCCCCCTAACTGGCGCTCAACGTCGCCAGTTTATTCATTATTACGCACACCTGCCACCATAGTTACGTGCACCTGCGCCTCAGGAGACTCACCCGGACTCCATCACCTTCCTGATTACCTCCCCTATATCTGTCACTCCCTTTGGTTCATTCCCCAGGTGTCATTGACTCTGTTTTATGTCTGTACGCTACTCGTGTCTCTTGTTTTGTTTCATGTTCCGTTAGTAATTAAATTCACTCCCTGTAATTACTTCCCGATTCTTAGCGTACATGTTACAGAACAACGCCTCACCAAAGGAAAGCATCATGGATTTACTGGTGACCTTGGGTCCAAGTGCCTCTGCTGTCTTGTCAGACTTCCATGCCTCGGCTGGCTCGTCAGGCTCCCGTGCCCCAGCCGGCTCCACAGGTTCTCGTGCCCCAGCCAGCTCCACAGGTTCTCGCGCCCCAGCCGGCTCCACAGGTTCCCGCGCCCCAGCCGGCTCCACAGGTTCCCGCGCCCCAGCCAGCTCCACAGGTTCTCGCGCCCCAGCCGGCTCCACAGGTTCTCGCGCCCCAGCCGGCTCCACAGGTTCCCGCGCCCCAGCCAGCTCCACAGATTCTCGCGCCCCAGCCGGCTCCACAGGTTCCCGCACCCCAGCCGGCTCCACAGGTTCCCGCACCTCAGCAGAAGCAACCGGCCCGCTCCTGGTCCTCGGGACCGTCCCTCTGGTCAACGTCCTGCAGCTGGAGTCGCACATCAGGGAGGGTGTAGTGTCACTTCTACTCCCGCTCCCCGGCGCTCCACGTCGCCAGTTCATTCATTATTACACACACCTGCCACCATCGTTACGTGCACCTGTGCCTCAGGAGACTCACCCGGACTCCATCACCTTCCTGATTACCTCCCCTATATCTGTCACTCCCTTTGGTTCTTTCCCCAGGTGTCATTGACTCTGTTTTATGTCTGTATGCTACTCGTGTTTCGTTCCATGTGCCGTTATTTATTAAATTCACTCCATGTACTTGCTTCCCAATTCTTAGCGTACCACGTTACAGTTTTGCCTTTATAATCACTTAGCGCCAATTAACGCTAGGAAATGTATGTGTCCTAACCACGGTTGAGACTGAACTCCAAGAGATGGAAAATATCTTTATTTCTACATTATTAAATGTACTAACTGTATTGTCGTGCCTCTCCCGACAGTGAATCCCTCCTCCTGAGGGCACAGGATGGAAGGATATGTCTGCCAGCGCCGGCAGTGTCAGTGTCGAGGCTCCGGGCTGCCAGCTGCATCTGATTCATCCTCTCTGGTTGTAATGGGCGTAAGTCATCCTTGATTAACCCCTGCAGAATGAGTCTAATTACTTGAAATTAGCCCAGGCACAATGGAGCCGCTCTTCATGCAGATGCAAAGTGGAGGGGTGGAGGGCACTACCCTGCCCTGCAGCTTTATACAATACCTAACTCCTCGACAATCCCCTCTCCAAGCCCAACTCCTCTCCCCTCTCCAAGCCCAACTCCTCTCCTCTCTCCAAGCCCCCCTCCTCTCCTCTCTGAGAGGTCAGTCTGAACAGGCCCATTTACACCAGAGGATGCCATAATTGTTCTAGTTTATCAGCGACCCCATTTCTATTATTCCAGCCTGATGATGGGTTTGTCCGTCTGCCAGCCCTGGACAACAAGGGCTACGTCCCAAATGGAACCCTATGCCCTACATACTCCACTTATTTTGACCAGGGCCTATAGGGCACTATGTAGGGCATAGGGAGCCATTTGGAATGTAGCCCTTGTTTGCCATTGATGCAGAAAAGTCATTTTAGGCCCATGCCAGGGGAGCGAGACAGCGTATTCAAGCTCGGGGACGACAAATTGAAAAGGAGATTTTGTAATGTGCCGAAAGCGCGTCTGAAAATCAAAACAGACCCAATAACCGTCTACCTCGCAGCTATTCACCTCATTATGCAGACAGGGGAAGATGAGGCGGTTATGTAGAATGTACACTGACTGCATCCCAAATGGCACCCTATTCCCTATATAGTGCACTACTTGACCTCTATCCGTTTAGCTACCAGGAATTGTACACACCAGACCAGAATCACTGAGGAAGTAAAGTACATTGTTCCTGAATGTGTCTAAGGAGTGGCGGATTGGTTGCGTTTCAGGCAATTTAATTTATTGGGTTAATTGATAGAATGATTTTCATGTGACTATACGTACTAGTCTAAAAGTGAGTATGAATGAAGTGAGGCCAGTTCAGAAGGAGTACGCCAGTGTGGTGCCACCAGCTGATCACATCAGCGGATATCACACCAACTGGATTCATACAACTCACATGCGGTCTATTTAAGTTGACCAGTTCTACACATGCTTCCTCAATGCCGGATGTATCTTGCTGCCATTGCGCTGCTGCTGTAAATAGCTGTTAGTCACTATGCTGGCTGTTTTCTGATATCCACTCCAGCCTCCTCCTGTCTGTGTTCTGGGTTTCTTCCTTCAGACTATTGTGCTCATTGCCTGTAGATATTTTATCATCTTTATATGATGCTTGGCTCTGGCAGTGAGCTACCCTGAAGGAGCAGAGCCTAACGCCAAGACTATGCGTTGTAATCTTTTCTAATAAATGGTTGAATGTACACGTGGCGTTTCCTTTCTGAGCTTGTTCTGAGAGATAACAAGATAAACGTGTCTGTCCACCGTAACTGTGCAATGACTGTTGAAAGAAAGGTGGTAACTTCCACTGTTTAGTTCAAGAACAACTATTGTGTCTAAGTATTTGCCTTGACTGGACATCAGAGGTGTTAGTGGAGAAGTTTACTGGTGTGGAGAGGTTTACTGGTGTGGAGGTGTTAGTGGAGAGGTTTACTGGTGTGGAGATGTTTACTGGTGTGGAGATGTTTACTGGTGTGGAGAGGTTTACTGGTGTGGAGTTGTTTACTGGTGTGGAGGTGTTAGTGGAGAGGTTTACTGGTGTGGAGGTGTTAGTGGAGAAGTTTACTGGTGTGGAGATGTTAGTGGAGAGGTTTACTGGTGTGGAGAGGTTTACTGGTGTGGAGGTGTAAGTAGAGAGGTTTACTGGTGTGGAGGTGTTAGTGGAGAGGTTTGCTGGTGTGGAGGTGTTAGTGGAGAGGTTTTACTGGTGTGGAGGTGTTAGTGGAGAGGTTTCATGGTGTGGAGTGGTTAGTGGAGAGGTTTACTGGTGTGGAGGTGTTAGTGGAGAGGTTTACTGGTGTGGAGGTGTTAGTGGAGAGGTTCACTGGTGTGGAGGTGTTAGTGGAGACGTTTACTGGTGTGGAGGTGTTAGTGGAGAGGTTTACTGGTGTGGATATGTTTACTGGTGTGGAGATGTTTACTGGTGTGGAGAGGTTTACTGGTGTGGAGTTGTTTACTGGTGTGGAGGTGTTAGTGGAGAGGTTTACTGGTGTGGAGGTGTTAGTGGAGAAGTTTACTGGTGTGGAGGTGTTAGTGGAGAGGTTTACTGGTGTGGAGATGTTTACTGGTGTGGAGCTGTTTACTGGTGTGGAGAGGTTTACTGGTGTGGAGAGGTTTACTGGTGTGGAGGTGTTAGTGGAGAGGTTTACTGGTGTGGAGAAGTTTACTGGTTTGGAGATGTTTACTGGTGTGGAGAGGTTTACTGGTGTGGAGATGTTTACTGGTGTGGAGGTGTTAGTGGAGAGGTTTACTGGTGTGGAGGTGTTAGTGGAGAGGTTTACTGGTGTGGAGAGGTTTACTGGTGTGGAGGTGTTAGTGGAGAAGTTTACTGGTGTGGAGATGTTAGTGGAGAGGTTTACTGGTGTGGAGATGTTAGTGGAGAAGTTTACTGGTGTGGAGTGTTATAGTGGAGAGGTTTACTGGTGTGGAGAGGTTTACTGGTGTGGAGGGGTTTACTGGTGTGGAGAGGTTTACTAGTGTGGAGGTGTTAGTGGAGAGATTTACTGGTGTGGAGAGGTTTACTGGTGTGAAGGTGTTAGTGGAGAAGTTTACTGGTGTGGAGGTGTTAGTGGAGAGGTTTACTGGTGTGGAGGTGTTAGTGGAGAGATTTACTGGTGTGGAGAGGTTTACTGGTGTGGAGCTGTTAGTGGAGAGGTTTACTGGTGTGGAGAGGTTTACTGGTGTGGAGAGGTTTACTGGCATGGAGTTAGTAGAGAGGTTTACTGGTGTGGAGGTGTTAGTGGAGAGGTTTGCTGGTGTGGAGGTGTTAGTGGAGAGGTTTTACTGGTGTGGAGGTGTTAGTGGAGAGGTTTACTGGTGTGGAGTTGTTAGTGGAGAGGTTTACTGGTGTGGAGGTGTTAGTGGAGAGGTTTACTGGTGTGGAGTTGTTAGTGGAGAGGTTTACTGGTGTGGAGGTGTTAGTGGAGACGTTTACTGGTGTGGAGGTGTTAGTGGAGAGGTTTACTGGTGTGGAGCTGTTAGTGGAGAGGTTTCATGGTGTGGAGCTGTTAGTGGAGATGTTTACTGGTGTGGAGGTGTTAGTGGAGAGGTTTACTGGTGTGGAGGTGTTAGTGGAGAGGTTTACTGGTGTGGAGATGTTAGTGGAGGGGTTTACTGGTGTGGAGGTGTTAGTGGAGAGGTTTACTGGTGTGGAGGTGTTAGTAGAGAGTTTTACTGGTGTGGAGGTGTTAGTGGAGAGGTTTACTGGCGTGGAGAGGTTTACAGGTGTGGTGATGTTAGTGGAGAGGTTTACTGGTGTGGAGGTGTTAGTGGAGAGGTTTACTGGTGTGGTGGTGTTAGTGGAGAGGTTTACTGGCGTGGAGAGGTTTACTGGTGTGGAGATGTTAGTGGAGAGGTTTACTGGTGTGGCGATGTTAGTGGAGAGTTTTACTGGTGTGTAGGTGTTAGTGGAGAGGTTTACTGGCGTGGCGGTGTTAATGGAGAGGTTTACTGGCGTGGAGGTGTTAGTGGAGAGGTTTACTGGTGTGGGGATGTTAGTGCAGAGGTTTACTGGTGTGGAGTTGTTAGTGGAGAGGTTTACTGGCGTGGAGAGGTTTACTGGTGTGGAGGTGTTAGTGGAGAGGTTTACTGGTGTGGAGGTGTTAGTGGAGGTGTTTACTGGTGTGGAGGTGTTAGTGGAGAGGTTTTCTGGTGTGGAGGTGTTAGTGGAGAGGTTTACTGGCGTGGAGGTGTTGGTGGAGATGTTTACTGGTGTGGAGGTGTTAGTGGAGAGGTTTACTGGTGTGGAGGTGTTAGTGGAGAGGTTTACTGGTGTGGAGTTGTTAGTGGAGAGGTTTACTGGTGTGGAGGTGTTAGTGGAGACGTTTACTGGTGTGGAGGTGTTAGTGGAGAGGTTTACTGGTGTGGAGCTGTTAGTGGAGAGGTTTCATGGTGTGGAGCTGTTAGTGGAGAGGTTTACTGGTGTGGAGGTGTTAGTGGAGAGGTTTACTGGTGTGGAGGTGTTAGTGGAGAGGTTTACTGGTGTGGAGTTGTTAGTGGAGGGGTTTACTGGTGTGGAGGTGTTAGTGGAGAAGTTTACTGGTGTGGAGATGTTAGTGGAGAGGTTTACTGGTGTGGAGATGATTACTGGTGTGGAGGTGTTAGTAGAGAGGTTTACTGGTGTGGAGGTGTTAGTGGAGAGGTTTGCTGGTGTGGAGGTGTTAGTGGAGAGGTTTTACTTGTGTGGAGGTGTTAGTGGAGAGGTTTCATGGTGTGGAGTGGTTAGTGGAGAGGTTTACTGGTGTGGAGGTGTTAGTGGAGAGGTTTACTGGTGTGGAGGTGTTAGTGGAGAGGTTCACTGGTGTGGAGGTGTTAGTGGAGACGTTTACTGGTGTGGAGGTGTTAGTGGAGAGGTTTACTGGTGTGGAGTTGTTAGTGGAGAGGTTTACTGGTGTGGAGGTGTTAGTGGAGACGTTTACTGGTGTGGAGGTGTTAGTGGAGAGGTTTACTGGTGTGGAGATGTTAGTGGAGAGGTTTACTGGTGTGGAGGTGTTAGTGGAGACGTTTACTGGTGTGGAGGTGTTAGTGGAGAGGTTTACTGGTGTGGAGCTGTTAGTGGAGAGGTTTCATGGTGTGGAGCTGTTAGTGGAGATGTTTACTGGTGTGGAGGTGTTAGTGGAGAGGTTTACTGGTGTGGAGGTGTTAGTGGAGAGGTTTACTGGTGTGGAGATGTTAGTGGAGGGGTTTACTGGTGTGGAGGTGTTAGTGGAGAGGTTTACTGGTGTGGAGGTGTTAGTAGAGAGTTTTACTGGTGTGGAGGTGTTAGTGGAGAGGTTTACTGGCGTGGAGAGGTTTACTGGTGTGGAGGTGTTAGTGGAGAGGTTTACTGGTGTGGAGATGTTAGTGGAGAGGTTTACTGGTGTGGCGATGTTAGTGGAGAGTTTTACTGGTGTGGAGTTGTTAGTGGAGAGGTTTACTGGTGTGGAGGTGTTAGTGGAGACGTTTACTGGTGTGGAGGTGTTAGTGGAGAGGTTTACTGGTGTGGAGCTGTTAGTGGAGAGGTTTCATGGTGTGGAGCTGTTAGTGGAGATGTTTACTGGTGTGGAGGTGTTAGTGGAGAGGTTTACTGGTGTGGAGGTGTTAGTGGAGAGGTTTACTGGTGTGGAGATGTTAGTGGAGGGGTTTACTGGTGTGGAGGTGTTAGTGGAGAGGTTTACTGGTGTGGAGGTGTTAGTAGAGAGTTTTACTGGTGTGGAGGTGTTAGTGGAGAGGTTTACTGGCGTGGAGAGGTTTACAGGTGTGGTGATGTTAGTGGAGAGGTTTACTGGTGTGGAGGTGTTAGTGGAGAGGTTTACTGGTGTGGTGGTGTTAGTGGAGAGGTTTACTGGCGTGGAGAGGTTTACTGGTGTGGAGATGTTAGTGGAGAGGTTTACTGGTGTGGCGATGTTAGTGGAGAGTTTTACTGGTGTGTAGGTGTTAGTGGAGAGGTTTACTGGCGTGGCGGTGTTAATGGAGAGGTTTACTGGCGTGGAGGTGTTAGTGGAGAGGTTTACTGGTGTGGGGATGTTAGTGCAGAGGTTTACTGGTGTGGAGTTGTTAGTGGAGAGGTTTACTGGCGTGGAGAGGTTTACTGGTGTGGAGGTGTTAGTGGAGAGGTTTACTGGTGTGGAGGTGTTAGTGGAGGTGTTTACTGGTGTGGAGGTGTTAGTGGAGAGGTTTTCTGGTGTGGAGGTGTTAGTGGAGAGGTTTACTGGCGTGGAGGTGTTGGTGGAGATGTTTACTGGTGTGGAGGTGTTAGTGGAGAGGTTTACTGGTGTGGAGGTGTTAGTGGAGAGGTTTACTGGTGTGGAGTTGTTAGTGGAGAGGTTTACTGGTGTGGAGGTGTTAGTGGAGACGTTTACTGGTGTGGAGGTGTTAGTGGAGAGGTTTACTGGTGTGGAGCTGTTAGTGGAGAGGTTTCATGGTGTGGAGCTGTTAGTGGAGAGGTTTACTGGTGTGGAGGTGTTAGTGGAGAGGTTTACTGGTGTGGAGGTGTTAGTGGAGAGGTTTACTGGTGTGGAGTTGTTAGTGGAGGGGTTTACTGGTGTGGAGGTGTTAGTGGAGAAGTTTACTGGTGTGGAGATGTTAGTGGAGAGGTTTACTGGTGTGGAGATGATTACTGGTGTGGAGGTGTTAGTAGAGAGGTTTACTGGTGTGGAGGTGTTAGTGGAGAGGTTTGCTGGTGTGGAGGTGTTAGTGGAGAGGTTTTACTTGTGTGGAGGTGTTAGTGGAGAGGTTTCATGGTGTGGAGTGGTTAGTGGAGAGGTTTACTGGTGTGGAGGTGTTAGTGGAGAGGTTTACTGGTGTGGAGGTGTTAGTGGAGAGGTTCACTGGTGTGGAGGTGTTAGTGGAGACGTTTACTGATGTGGAGGTGTTAGTGGAGAGGTTTACTGGTGTGGAGTTGTTAGTGGAGAGGTTTACTGGTGTGGAGGTGTTAGTGGAGACGTTTACTGGTGTGGAGGTGTTAGTGGAGAGGTTTACTGGTGTGGAGATGTTAGTGGAGAGGTTTACTGGTGTGGAGGTGTTAGTGGAGACGTTTACTGGTGTGGAGGTGTTAGTGGAGAGGTTTACTGGTGTGGAGCTGTTAGTGGAGAGGTTTCATGGTGTGGAGCTGTTAGTGGAGATGTTTACTGGTGTGGAGGTGTTAGTGGAGAGGTTTACTGGTGTGGAGGTGTTAGTGGAGAGGTTTACTGGTGTGGAGATGTTAGTGGAGGGGTTTACTGGTGTGGAGGTGTTAGTGGAGAGGTTTACTGGTGTGGAGGTGTTAGTAGAGAGTTTTACTGGTGTGGAGGTGTTAGTGGAGAGGTTTACTGGCGTGGAGAGATTTACAGGTGTGGTGATGTTAGTGGAGAGGTTTACTGGTGTGGAGGTGTTAGTGGAGAGGTTTACTGGTGTGGTGGTGTTAATGGAGAGGTTTACTGGCGTGGAGAGGTTTACTGGTGTGGAGGTGTTAGTGGAGAGGTTTACTGGTGTGGAGATGTTAGTGGAGAGGTTTACTGGTGTGGCGATGTTAGTGGAGAGTTTTACTGGTGTGTAGGTGTTAGTGGAGAGGTTTACTGGCGTGGTTGTGTTAATGGAGAGGTTTACTGGCGTGGAGGTGTTAGTGGAGAGGTTTACTGGTGTGGAGATGTTAGTGCAGAGGTTTACTGGTGTGGAGTTGTTAGTGGAGAGGTTTACTGGCGTGGAGAGGTTTACTGGTGTGGAGGTGTTAGTGGAGAGGTTTACTGGTGTGGAGGTGTTAGTGGAGGTGTTTACTGGTGTGGAGGTGTTAGTGGAGAGGTTTTCTGGTGTGGAGGTGTTAGTGGAGAGGTTTACTGGCGTGGAGGTGTTGGTGGAGATGTTTACTGGTGTGGAGGTGTTAGTGGAGAGGTTTACTGGCGTGGCGGTGTTAGTGGAGAGGTTTACTGGTGTGGAACCTTAATCGATAGTCACCAGTGGTTTTATCTGAATGGCTGACTTCTGTACGGTAGAGATTGATGACATAGGTAAGAAGGCAGTATTAAGATCGTCACGTGTGGAGAGACTCGATTTACCCTCAACCATTTCTTTATCTCACAGTGTTAGTCTGAGTCTCTCTTATGCGTGCACGCGAACACACACATGCACACATGCACTCTCTATCCCACTCCCTCTCCCTCTGTTATGTTTATCCAGATAAGGCTCTTTGAACCTCACAGTGTTAGTGTGTTCTGAGACTCTGCGGTGGCATCTGTTAATGTCACTGGTAATGACGTACGGCCTGCTGGCTGACTGGTGATGCACCTTGAAAGAGCAGCGGGGAACTGAGGCTCAATCATTCTCACACTCTTCACAGAAATATATAAATGTATTCATGAAAGGGTGAAAAACAAAGAGCGAGAGAGTAAGAGAGAGAGAGACTTTCAGAATCTGAGAATCTGAGAACTGCGAATGCAGACACTTCTTTTCTCGTAAATCATTTTCACACATGCCTTTGAAACGGCAAAGCCCCTTGAAAAAGATGAGGGAAGCTCCAATATTATGAACAACAATCCAGAGATGAAAGAAGTTCATCCTTCCCTGTCACCTTTTCACCTCGGTCTATCTACTGATCAGGGATCAGGTGACAGGGTTGATGCCTCCTGGGGTCAGAGCAGGTTACCCAGAGAGAATGTGATCGTCAGCCTCGTGGAGAGAGGACCTATGGTGAGCATCATTACGCCTCTCGCTGATGAAGACGGCAGTTGGAAATGGTTCCAGCACCAACCTTTCCCATCTCTTTATCAAAGAAACATTTAGCAGTTCATCAGATGATGCACGACTAATTACACTATAGAGTTACAAGATACAAAAAAATGCACCTATCGGATAGGATTAAATACATAGAAACAGAATGAACAGAACGGACAAATCATTGACTTGAATGGGGACTCCCGTTCTCTTCATTCTATTTCTACGCTTTTAATCCCATCCGATAGGCGAAATCCAGATAGCTAACTTTTGAAAATCTGGGTCCAGATCACACAAGCTACCCTCCCTCCCTCCCTCCCTCTCTCTCTATGTTATATATAAAAAAAAATATTTATCCTACTTTCTCATTAGGTTTCTGTTAATGTTATTTCCATACTGAACAGACAGGAACTAGTCTAAAGAACACCTTTTGGATTGTCTTGATATACATTAACATTAATTACCATAGGATAAAACACACTTTCCCCCAGAATGATTCCAGCTGCGTCTCAGAGGGAGGGCTTTCTCTGTTCTCTGCACAGCAACACTGCTCATTGATGCAGGAGGTGTCCTGTCAATATTGGACCATTCACTACGAGCGGACAGATCTCTCCTGACAGAGTCAGACGGCCACCTGGGTACCAAATAGGATTAAGAGAGGAAGGTACACACATTAATATACAGATGCAATACGGTCACCTCTCACATGTCTCCCAAATGGCATGACTGCCAAATGGTATCCTATTCATTATATAGTGCACTACAATTGACCAGGGCCCTATTCACTTTATAGTGCACAACATTTGACCGGGGCCCTATTCACTTTATAGTGCACTACAATTGACCAGGACCCATGAAGATTAGGGTGCCATTTGGGACACAAGATAGGACAATCAGGGGAAATCAATTTGTTGAAGACACATAGCAACCAGCTAGACTAGACTATCAGACCATATTCCATTGGATCGTTCACAGACAGCGACTAGGAATGCATTGCAATCACACACGCCCTGACTATCACCGTCGGTATGTCAATGAAAGCATATCGGAAACAGCACATTTACTTCCAAATCCTATTCAATCCATTCAGATTCAATCAAATTTACAGCCCATATAGAAAACGTCATGTATTAATATTGAATCAATGCAGATCTTCCTGTAACCATATTGAAAATCACAAAAAAAAAAAAAAAAATAAACACACACAATAATCACAATCCTATTCAAAACTGGGATTGCTATGCTGGTGTACAGTGTACTGCATATGTAGGCCTATGTGCAGAGTAGTATATCTGTCCCAGGCAGTTCTCCTGTGTGTTGTGGAGAGGTGTTAGATGGTAATAAATGATAAATGTTTTTTTTTGCTTTGGGTTGCTCCGGGTCTTCTTTTCTCCCTCTGTGGAGGTCAATACCTGACAGCTGCTGATTGGCTGTGTGCTGTGGAGGTCAATACCTGACAGCTGCTTGGCTGTGTGCTGTTGCCATGGCTCCCCAGTGGATGGCCTAGTTTCTTTGACCTCTTGTCTTCTCTTTTATGCCCACTCACCTCACGGAGAAGCTGCAATCAAATCAAACACACACATCTAGAGAGAGAGAGTGTGTGAGAGAAAACACACACCACTAGAGAGAGAGAGTGTGTGAGAGAAAACACACACAACTAGAGAGAGAGAGTGTGTGAGAGAAAGCGACAGAGAAAGGTTACACACATGAACACACACACACAGACAGACACACATCAAAATCACTGCTTCATTTTTGACAAGATAATACATGGTGTTCAGCATCTGTGGATGAGTACCTTCCAGTCTCTATTCATGCTCCAAAACCAAGCGGCTATTAGAGTTTCCTGTGTCTCATCACACCTTGTCATGTTTGTCACTGAGCAGAAGACAAGTCATGAATGCCATTAGGAATTCACCCATTGAGAATTAAAAGCTACAGATGTAGGATGTTTGTGCCAGATTATTTTGCTTTGACAACCAAATCAAATTCCAAATCAAATCAAATTTGATTGGTCACATACACATATTTAGCAGATGTTATTGGTCACATACACATGTTTAGCAGATGTTATTGGACACATACACATGTTTAGCAGATGTTATTGGTCACATACACATATTTAGCAGATGTTATTGGTCACATACACATGGTTAGCAGATGTTATTGGTCACATACACATATTTAGCAGATGTTATTGGTCACATACACATGGTTAGCAGATGTTATTGGTCACATACACATGTTTAGCAGATGTTATTGGTCACATACACATGTTTAGTAGATGTTATTGGTCACATACACATGTTTAGTAGATGTTATTGGTCACATACACATATTTAGCAGATGTTATTGGTCACATACACATGTTTAGCAGATGTTATTGGTCACATACACATATTTAGCTGATGTTATTGGTCACATACACATGTTTAGCTGATGTTATTGGTCACATACACATGTTTAGCAGATGTTATTGGTCACATACACATATTTAGCTGATGTTATTGGTCACATACACATGTTTAGCTGATGTTATTGGTCACATACATATGGTTAGCAGATGTTATTGGTCACATACACATGGTTAGCAGATGTTATTGGTCACATACACATGGTTAGCAGATGTTATTGGTCACATACACATGGTTAGCAGATGTTATTGGTCACATACACATGGTTAGTAGATGTTATTGGTCACATACACATGGTTAGCAGATGTTATTGGTCACATACATATGGTTAGCAGATGTTATTGGTCACATACACATGGTTAGCAGATGTTATTGGTCACATACACATGGTTAGCAGATGTTATTGGTCACATACACATGTTTAGCTGATGTTATTGGTCACATACACATGGTTAGCAGATGTTATTGGTCACATACATATGGTTAGCAGATGTTATTGGTCACATACACATGGTTAGTAGATGTTATTGGTCACATACACATGTTTAGCTGATGTTATTGGTCACATACACATGGTTAGCAGATGTTATTGGTCACATACACATGGTTAGCAGATGTTATTGGTCACATACACATGGTTAGCAGATGTTATTGGTTACATACACATGTTTAGCAGATGTTATTGGTCACATACACATGGTTAGCAGATGTTATTGGTCACATACACATGGTTAGCAGATGTTATTGGTCACATACACATGTTTAGCAGATGTTATTGGTCACATACACATGGTTAGCAGATGTTATTGGTCACATACACATGGTTAGCAGATGTTATTGGTCACATACACATGGTTAGCAGATGTTATTGGTCACATACACATGGTTAGTAGATGTTAGTGGTCACATACTCATGGTTAGCAGATGTTATTGGTCACATACACATGGTTAGCAGATGTTATTGGTCACATACACATGGTTAGCAGATGTTATTGCGGGTGCAGCTAAATGCTTGTGTTCCTCGCTCCAACAGTGCAGTAGTTCCTAACAATTCACATCAATACACAAATCTAAAAGTAAAAGAATGGAATTAAGAAATATATACATATTAGGACGAGCAATGTCGGTGTGGCATTGAGTAAAATATAGTAGAATAGAATATAGTATATACATACAGTATGAGATGAGTAAAGCACTATGTAAACATTACTAAAGTGACCAGTGTTCCATTATTAAGGTGGCCAGTGATTCCGTGTCTATGTATAAATGGCAGCAGCCTCAAAAGGTGCAGGGTTGAGTAACCGGGTGGTAGCCGGCTAGTGATACTACACCTGTATGACATGATATGACAAGGCTGTACCACCAATGGCACAAATGGGCCCTTTCCCACTCCTTTTCATTGCCATTCAGGTTGAGGCTAGACAGACAAACCTGAATGGTACACAAAGCATAGGAAGCTGGCTTGTGTATTTTCCTGGAGTATCATGGACATAACCTTCAACAGACTGGCAGGCCCAGACCCAGACAGTGGTATAAAAAGTATTTTTCACACTGTCACTTTCTCATTATACTGTTACAAATTATGTTTAATCAATTTAGATAAAACCAATTCACACCCTACTGGAAACTGCTCCTTTTACTGTCACAAATCATATTTAATCAATGCAGATCTCACTGCAACCAAAAACCACACATTTTCTTTCACAATCATCACAATCCTTTATTCAAAACTGGATCGCCATGCTGTTGAATTGCTGGTCTACTCCATTAGTTGGATTGGCCTCGGATCGGCTCTGCTAGTGTGAAAAGGACATGGGTGTCGCCAATCATGGCCACACTCAGCACAGAAGGGCCACAGTATCATGGAGATAACCTTCAACAGACTGGCAGGCCAAGAAAATGCTAGAAACAGTCCGTTTCACACACTTTCACTCTCTCTCTCTTTCTCTCACACTCAACGGGCTTTAATTGGTTCTAAACAGCTGGCCACGGTGGCCTTGTCTATGTTCTATTTCCTCTGCGTGTTCTGGCTTAGGAAGGACCAGCGCAGCACTAAATATCACCCAGCTAAAAGGGCACTTTCTCTGGCTCTGTCTCCCTCCCCCATCCCTGGTTCTCTATTTCAGCGACTGAACCTCCGAAACCCCTAGCATTCATTATCGTTTTTCTGTTTTTCTCAGTCTGTCACTCCAAATCCCTCCAGTCCCTCCCTCCTCTCTTCCTCCCTCCTGTCTCCTTGCTCAGATGAGTAATGGAGGATGGTAGTGAGGAGGTCTGCAGCATTCAGGGCCCAAGCATAGAGTCTTAGAAAATAGTCTGAAGAGGAGAACTGTCCATTAGGGTGCTACAAAAGGCCTTAGATTTCAGCTGTGGTCTTGACTTCCCGCTGCAAACTGGTAGTGCATATGTATAGTTATCTATGTACATACACATCTAGACATCCAGGGTGTAGGCACTGCATCATGCTGAACCCAAGCCTGTTTCCCGTGCTGAGGAACAATCTCTTCCAGTGGTGTAGTGAAGGGTATAGAGCCCCACAGGGGAGGTGTCATAATACCCATAAAACTTAGCGGTCAAACAGGGAAATGGTTCCAATCGTTTTTCCACCATTCATTTTTCCCCATAGGGGATTTTGCTAATTAACATTTTTCGATTCTGAGAGTAAATAGAGGCAAATATATTGATAAAAGTCACCTTGTCCGAGAGAGATTTACATGGTTATCAATACGCCACGCCAGGGTAAGAAGACACGAAACACAGCCCTTATTTGAAGTGTTTCTGAAACCCCCTATGGGGAAAATGAATGGAACCATTTCCCTGTTTGACCGATAGATGTTATGGTTATAATGGCTCATACTGTGGTACTCTATATGCAGGTATACACCCATATACACACCTTTTCTTCAGTGGGCATTGCATATACACACTTCATAATTCCCTCTGATGTGTATCAAAGTAGTGTAGTGGAGGTATATGCTGTATCAATTAATACGGCTGATGGAACAGATCAGACTGTTTATCTTAAAATGTTGATAAACTGTTATTTCTGCACATTTGAGTGCAGCGATGTGCACATGGTGGTTAAGCCTACATGCCAATGTTCCAGAATGTCATCAGCTGGAAAACACTGTTCTGAAACGTACACCACACATGCAACTGTTTTCAGATGGAACGGCTTCCCCAAAACCTTCTCAATGAAACGTTAACTAAAGTAGCCTATGTCTTCCTGGCCACATGATATCATGATCCAGTGGCCATTTGTTCTGCTCCATCTCATGTGTGCTACAGAAACACTGGTTGCCTGTACACTTTCATTAAAGGATAACGACGCAACAAAATTATCTACATTTCTTAGATTTTACCCAGTCCTCAAAAGTGGTCTCCTGATGTGATTTAAGCATTGTTGTGAACTTAGAACATCCAATGTTGTTGTTTTTCTATTTAAAAAGTGTGACTTTGAGAGCTAAAACCTGAAAGAAATGGGAACAATCAGAAACCTGTTCATTTCTGACTCATCTGTTTTAATGGTAGTCTACTATTAGCCTACTCACCAGCACAGCTTGGTTTGGTCTTACTGTGAGAGACCAATATGGCATTGATCATTTTAGGTCATTCAGAGTACAATTCTCACATGATTTTTCACACAGGCCGCCATTACTTCGCCGGGCGATCTGTTTGGGAAATGTTTTGGCAAAATGAGAGTATACCCACTTCTCCAGGCACCACTACACCAGTGATCGCTTCAATGAAGCATCTCCATTGAAAACATTTATTAGTCCAAGAATAGATAGAATCTGAGTCCCAGAAACTGCCCCAGGAAGTGCAACCACGGTAACACACACATAGACATCACCATTGAAATGTGCGGTCATATGGATGTTCCACTCCACTGCAGGCTTACCATAATAGACTAGAACCAATGAACACCGAGCATAGAGGTCCCCATTAATCTCATCCTGCTTAAATACCTGAATGAGTGAACTCCTGTCAGTGACACACCCAGCCACTGCCTTTTGGGTAAAGGGCATCTGTCATTGTGCTCTCTGCTCTACTAAAGTCCATTGAAATTGTCCTGATCCATCTTCCTCAATAAAAGCCCTGCATTCAGCTGACGGGATTAGCAGCCCTGCTGCCTCATATTCCAATGATGGATCGCAGTCGTTCAATTATTTATACTGTAAAAGCACTAACTGCCAGGTGAAAGCGATGTCAGCATCCCGGTGCAACAGTGTGAGCAGAGTGGTGGACGGTTTGTTTTTTATCTATGATATGCATGCACACAGGGACTCTCGATGGAACCGACGGAAGCTTTTATGTTGCAATAGCAGCTTGTGTATGCATGCACTTTACCACTATGCAACATGGGCTGGGATGATACGGTGATACGCCGTGTGTGTGTGTTTACTGCCACATAACATAGGCTGGTATGATAAGGTCATACTGTGTGTGTGTGTGTGTGTGTGTGTGTGTGTGTGTGTGTGTGTGTGATGGTAGGTTTACTCCCCAGAGATGCCCACCAGGGTCCTCACCAGCAGTTGTTAAATATTTACACCTCAGTCAACCATGCAGAGATAAGCAAAATGCCTGTGTGTGTGTGTTGGTGCTACATGTCTTGGTCTGAGCTCTATCGTTAGTTTTTCTTTCACCTTATCTGAGCTCTCTCTCTCTCTGACTCAACATGTAGGGAGAACATCTTATCTGAGGTCTCTCTCTGACTCAACACGTAGGGAGAACATCTTATCTGAGCCCTCTCTCTCTCTCTGGTTCAACAGGTAGGGAGAAAAATGGAGAGGGAGAGGTGTAGAGAGGAGGTAGAGAGAAAGAGACTGTGTGGTTACGTGTGTGCATGCGTGTGTTTGTCTGTGTCCCTGTGTCTGTGAGAGAGAAATAGAGAGACAGAGAGAGAGTGAGACAGAGTGAGAGCTGAACGAGTCAAATGGATAAATGTCAGTCAGTGCTTCATCAGCTCACAGCGTGCTCTCCCTCCCCAAATGCCATGTGTAAGTCACACATCCAGGGCCGTCAGCCAGCCTCCCAGAACACTGTAATAAGATTACGGCTCTGCTGCATGCCACCGTGTGAGTGTGAGTGTGTGTATGTGTGTGTGTGTGTGTGTGTGTGTGTGTGTGTGTGTGTGTGTGTGTGTGTGTGTGTGTGTGTGTGTGTGTGTGTGTGTGTGTGTGTGTGTGTGTGTGTGTGTGTGTGTGTGTGTGTGTGTGTGTGTGTGTGTGTGTGTGTGTGTGTGTGTTTGTGTGTGTAAGGTAACTCAGTATAAACTAGACTGACACAAATCCAGGCAAATAAGCTCTGTTACTCACATAAAAACAGATGAGGTGAAAGTAGGCATCAGAATAGTTTTCGTCTACCTGTTTTTAGTCTCCTGAGTCAATATATATTAAGACAGCCTCAGTCTCATATACACTACCGGTCAAAAGTTTTAGAACACCTACTCATTCAAGGGTTTTTCTTTATTTTTACTATTTTCTACATTGTAGAATAATAGTGAAATACATCAAAATGACAAAATAAGACATATGGAATCATGTAGTAACCAAAAAAGTGTTAAACAAATCCAAATATTTTTTATTTGAGATTCTTCAAATAGCAACCCTTTGCCTTGATGACAGCTTTGCACACTCTTGGCATTCTCTCAACCAGCTTCATGAGGTAGTCACCTGGAATGCATTTCAATTAACATTTCAATTGTGCCATCTTAAAAGTTCATTTGTGGAATGTCTTTCCTTCTTAATGTGTTTGAGCCAATCAGTTGTGTTGTGACAAGGTAGGGATGGTATACAGAAGATAGCCCTATTTGGTAAAAGACAGAGTCCATATTATGGCAAGAACAGCTCAAATAAGCAAAGAGAAATGACAGTCCATCATTACTTTAAGACATGAAGGTCAGTCAATGCGGAACATTTCAAGAACTCTTAAAGTTTATTCAAGTGCAATCGCAAAAACCATCAAGCGCTATGATGAAACTGGCTCTCATGAGGACCACCACAGGAAAGGAAGACCCAGAGTTACCTCTGCTGCAGAAAATAAGTTCATTAGAGTTATCAGCCTCAGAAATTACAGCCCAAATACAGTCGGGCAAAAAAGTATTTAGTCAGCCACCAATTGTGAAAGTTCTCCCACTTAAAAAGATTAGAGAGGCCTGTAATTTTCATCATAGGTACACTTCAACTATGACAGACAAAATGAGAAAAAAAATCCAGAAAATCACATTGTAGAATTTTTTATGAATTTATTTGCAAATTATGGTGGAAAATAAGTATTTGGTCACCTACAAACAAGCAAGATTTCTGGCTCTCACAGACCTGTAACTTTTTCATTAAGAGGCTCCTCTGTCCTCCACTCGTTACCTGTATTAATGGCACCTGTTTGAACTTGTTATCAGTATAAAAAGACACGTGTCCACAACCTCAAACAGTTACACTCCAAACTCCACTATGGCCAAGACCAAAGAGCTGTCAAAGGACACCAGAAACAAAATTGTAGACCTGCACCAGGCTGGGAAGCCTGAAAATGCAATAGGTAAGCAGCTTGATTTGAAGAAATCAACTGTAGGAGCAATTATTAGCAAAATGATAACAAGGGGTCAAAATGGGGGTCAAAATGATCACAAGAACGGTGAGCAAAAATCCCAGAACCACACGGGAGGACCTAGTGAATGACCTGCAGAGAGCTGGGACCAAAGTAACAAAGCCTACCATCAGTAACACACTACGCCACCAGGGACTCAAATCCTGCAGTGCCAGACGTGTCCCCCTGCTTAAGCCAGTACATGTCCAGGCCCGTCTGAAGTTTGCTAGAGAGCATTTGGATTATCCAGAAGAAGATTGGGAGAATGTCATATGGTCAGATGAAACCAAAATATAACTTTTTGGTAAAAACTCAACTCGACATGTTTGGAGGACAAAGAATGCTGAGTTGCATCCAAAGAACACCATACCTACTGTGAAGCAGGGGGGTGGAAATAGCATGCTTTGGGGCTGTTTTTCTGCAAAGGGTCCAGGACGACTGATCCGTGTAAAGGAAAGAATGAATGGGGCCATGTCTCGTGAGATTTTGAGTGAAAACCTCCTTCCATCAGCAAGGGCATTGAAGATGAAACGTGGCTGGGTCTTTCAGCATGACAATGATCCCAAACACACCGCCCGGGCAACGAAGAAGTGGCTTCGTAAGAAGCATTTCAAGGTCCTGGAGTGGCCTAGCCAGTCTCCAGACCTCAACCCCATAGAAAATCTTTGGAGGGAGTTGAAAGTCCGTGTTGCCCAGCAACAGCCCCAAAACATCACTGCTCTAGGGGAGATCTGTATGGAGGAATGGGACAAAATTCCAGCAACAGTGTTTGAAAACCTTGTGACTTACAGAAAACGTTTGACCTCTGTCATTGCCAAAAAAGGGTATATAACAAAGTATTGAGATAAACTTTTGTTATTGACCAAATACTTATTTTCCACCATAATTTGCAAATAAATTCATTAAAAATCCTACAATGTGATTTTCTGGATTTTTTTTTCTCATTTTGTCTGTCATAGTTGAAGTGTACCTATGATGAAAATTACAGGCCTCTCTCATATTTTTAAGTGGGAGAACTTGCACAATTGGTGGCTGACTAAATACTTTTTTGCCCCACTGTAGATGCTTCACAGAGTTCAAGTTACAGACACATCTCAACATGAACTGTTCAGAGTAGACTGTGTGAATCAGGCCTTCATGGTCGAATTGCTGCAAAGAAACCACTACTAAAGGACACCAATAAGAAGAAGCGACGTGATTGGGCCAAGAAACATGAGCAATGGACATTAGACCGGTGGAAATCTGTCCTTTGGTCTGGAGTCCAAATTTGAGATTTTTGTGTTTCAACCGCCGTGTCTTTGTGAGACGTGGTGTGGGTGAACGGATGATCTCCACATGTGTATTTCCCACCATAAAGCATGGAGGAGGAGGTGTGATGGTGTGGGGGTGCTTTGCTGGTGACACTGTCTGTGATTTATTTAGAATTCCAGGCACACTTAACCAGCATGGCTACCACAGCATTCTGCAGCAATACACCATCCCATCTGGTTTGGGCTTAGTGGGACTATCATTTGTTTTTCAACAGGACAATGACCCAACACACCTCCAGGCTGTGTAAGGGCTATTTTACCAAGAAGGAGAGTGATGGAGTGCTGCATCAGATGACCTAGCCCCCACAATCACCCGACCTCAACCCAATTGAGAAGGTTTGGGATGAGTTGGACAGCAGAATGAAGGAAAAGCAGCCAACAAGTGCTCAGCACATGACTGTTGGAAAAGCATTTCAGGTGAAGCTGGTTGAGAGAATGTCAAGAGTGCAAAGCTGTCATCAAGGCAAAGGGTGGCTAAAATGTATTTTGATAACACATGATTCAATATGTGTTATTTCATAGTTTTGATGTCTTCACTATTATTCTACAATGTAGAAAATAGTCAAAATAAAGAAAACCCCCTGGATGAGTAGGTGTGTCCAAACTTTTGATTGGTACTGTATGTTTGTATTACGGTGTCCATATTAGGGCAGCCTCAGTCTCAGCAGGACTTTTAAGATGCCAACAATCTTGTCTACATAGACTAAGAAAATGTAGGGTCTGGGGATGAAAGGTTGAGTTCATTCTCACATGGGGAGTCTTCCTTCACGTCCTCTTTCAGAAGAGGTCGTAGTGACAAGCACCCCTAACACACAATGGTAGTCTATTGTCAAACGAGAGTTATGTTCCATTCACAAACTTTGAGGCGTATTCCAACAACTTCATTGCACTGAAGAATACTGTTATATACACTATATCCTGTTTACCTCACATAATGGGCCTTGTGTAAATTGGTGACCCCAAATGAGAAAGACACAGGGTATATCCTACATGTACTGCTACATGTTGGTTCCTTCAACAAACTCTCACAGTCTCACGTCACAATAAGACTTTCATCATTTTGAAGTTGTTCCAAACGCACAATGTTGAAGTGGTTAAGGTTAGACATGAACTTTGAATGATTAAGGGTAAAGGTTTGAGATAGGCTTAAAACAAAAATCTAAAAAATAACTTTCTATCATTGGATTCGAACATGCAACCTGTTGCACTAGAGGGAGGTTAGTCATTAACTCCAAATGGTTAACGTAAGGGTTAAGGTTTGGGACAGGCTTAAAACCAAAGTCTCAAAAATTACTTTTATCACTGGGTTCAACTTTCTGCAACAGTAGCAGATGCTTACACCCCCATTCACCATCCCCAACACCCAAACAAAACGAAACCTACTTAAAAGGTAACAGCGCTCACAATTGCCCCTAGTGGCCTTTTTCACGTCATTTCCGGACTTCCTCAGACATGGATGGATGTCGAATACTGACTTGTATCACGGGTGACCTGGTACCTTCAAAGCAACTCCAAGGTCTGTGTTTGTCTTTCTAAATTCTTTGGTCTACTACTTTAGTCACACGTAGAGTATATGGTTAATGTGTAGGCCTATAACCGAGAGCCTATTGTGGTCCAATGATTTGCATATCTCCTCCTCTTACACACCTTAACCTGTCAAATCGCCCCTTTGGCGGGATCGTCAAAGCCATTTACCTTATATAGCCACGCACGAAGTTGATTGACAGTATGTACACGCCCCTCCACTCGCTACTCTCCTCCCCGTTTGTCTTGCGATGCCTGTAGCCTACTACCATCCTGCCCGAACATTTTCCTACGGAAGCGGAGCGCTGGGGAAAAGCCTAGTGGGGATGAGCAAGGTTACTACCTAGCAATATCCTACGGATACACATGGAGCCTCCATCATCTCTGCAAGTTTGCGTTTATCACCAAGTCTAAACTCGTTCATTAGAGTCTCCAGCAAATAGTGAAACTATATATTTCCTTCTTTCGGATCTGTTTATGTTTCTTTCTATGCATTATATTTCCTGAAAGGACTGGCATGAACGTGGATTTTGACATTTGATTAGGCGCAGCCGGATTCCTTTTTTTCGTGGAACAGTCTCCTTTCTGCGCTCCGCATACAGAGCATCACCATGGACGTTTTGGCGAATCACGGTATTTTTCAGGAACTCCAGCTCGTGCATGACACCGGCTACTTCTCTGCGATGCCTTCGCTGGAGGAGAACTGGCAGCAGGTGACTATAGAGTTTCGATCGTTAGCTATATTAATCGTTAAGTGTAGCTATATTGCTGATGGTGGTTTGGCAAAGCCACCGAAGTGCGCCCGAATCACTGACATAGGCGTCAACTTTCCTCCAATATCTTGCATCACAAGTTCAGAGAGAGAGGTACTATAGCCTAAATATAATAGTAACTTGTCAAATAGATGAGTTTATGAAAGGAAACCGCTGCGCTATTGCAATTAAATCTTCATACTAGGCAAATAAATCTGCACGATGTATTGTTACGGTATTGTTAAGAATATTACCCTGTGTGATTAACTTGAAGCATGTAGTCTAATTAACAGTGTCGCAATGTAAACTTGTACTAAGTATGATTGTGTTATGATATTAGATCATACCAGCGGAGTGCTGTTCTGTGTTGAGCCGAGCGCAGGTTGTTATTCGCTGCCGCTAATGTATCCTTCACCGGTGCGCATGGTCTCAGCTGTCAACAGCAATTAGGGAAAAGCGGTCATAATTTCGACAGGGATGATGTAGATCTCTGAATAATAAAACCAGTGCTTTGTACATAAATAATACATCTGCTTCCGTCGGATTACTTGTTTTGAAACCCTCGGCGGCATGAGGCGAGGAGGTTCCCCATTCAAATGCATAATGTATTAACGCAGATGTATAGGGTTGCCGTTCGAGATAAGCAAGTGGTCTTTTTACAAGATGCTGTGGAAATGGGGAATAGGAAGAGGGGGATTATAATGGGGGAATGATGTGGTCCAGGAGTCAAGCCTCGAGGTTTCCGAGTCACATTGTGTCATAGTTTTTATAAGCACAGGCTCTATGGTGAAATGTCACGCCGGGGGACACATGGTGAAACCAACCTACTCTCCGTAGGGCCGCAGGCGTTATTCAACTCTGGTCTGCTGGGAAGTAAACTGTTTCACTTACTATGCAAGAAAGACAACATATACACTTCAGTTTTCTCTGTATGCATAAAGTCTCGATGTTTCTTGTTTTACGCGGTGCGTGTAAAGGCATTTAAAGAACCACGCGGTTTCCATGCAGCATGCCATCCACCTGCGCTGATGGAAGCAGTTTTGGATGATCGATTTCGCCACCAGCATCGCTGGGCTGCAGACAACAGCAGTGCGTGGTCATTTGATGCCGGCTACTTGTGCCAGTAGAGTTCTTGTGTGTAAATGAAGGCTAGTGGTCCATGACCATGGCTTTACCCTCTCTAGTCACCTTCTTAATTGGCTTCCTGCTGTCAGCCACTCAAACATCCAGACTTAACTCAAGATCACTGTCCAATCACACACCAGATATTACTGCAGGCATTTGAAACACTATGTAACCATTGATAAATGTCATGTTACTGTATTACTGACATGGCTCTGGCCTGGTCTGGAGAATACAACCTGTCATCAATCTGAATCCTGGTCTGGAGAATACAACCTGTCATCAATCTGAATCCTGGTCTGGAGAATACAACCTGTCATCAATCTGGTAGAATCCTGGTCTGGAGAATACAACCTGTCATCAATCTGAATCCTGGTCTGGAGAATACAACCTGTCATCAATCTGGTAGAATCCTGGTCTGGAGAATACAACCTGTCATCAATCTGGTAGAATCCTGGTCTGGAGAATACAACCTGTCATCAATCTGGTAGAATCCTGGTCTGGAGAATACAACCTGTCATCAATCTGGTAGAATCCTGGTCTGGAGAATACAACCTGTCATCAATCTGGTAGAATCCTGGTCTGGAGAATACAACCTGTCATCAATCTGGTAGAATCCTGGTCTGGAGAATACAACCTGTCATCAATCTGGTAGAATCCTGGTCTGGAGAATACAACCTGTCATCAATCTGAATCCTGGTCTGGAGAATACAACCTGTCATCAATCTGAATCCTGGTCTGGAGAATACAACCTGTCATCAATCTGGTAGAATCCTGGTCTGGAGAATACAACCTGTCATCAATCTGAATCCTGGTCTGGAGAATACAACCTGTCATCAATCTGAATCCTGGTCTGGAGAATACAACCTGTCATCAATCTGAATCCTGGTCTGGAGAATACAACCTGTCATCAATCTGAATCCTGGTCTGGAGAATACAACCTGTCATCAATCTGGGAGAATCCTGGTCTGGAGAATACAACCTGTCATCAATCTGGGAGAATCCTGGTCTGGAGAATACAACCTGTCATCAATCTGGTAGAATCCTGGTCTGGAGAATACAACCTGTCATCAATCTGGTAGAATCCTGGTCTGGAGAATACAACCTGTCATCAATCTGGTAGAATCCTGGTCTGGAGAATAAAACCTCTCATCAATCTGGTAGAATCCTGGTCTGGAGAATAAAACCTGTCATCAATCTGGTAGAATCCTGGTCTGGAGAATACAACCTGTCATCAATCTGGTAGAATCCTGGCCTAGAGAATAAAACCTGTCATCAATCTGAATCCTGGTCTGGAGAATACAACCTGTCATCAATCTGGTAGAATCCTGGCCTAGAGAATAAAACCTGTCATCAATCTGAATCCTGGTCTGGAGAATAAAACCTGTCATCAATCTGGTAGAATCCTGGTCTGGAGAATAAAACCTGTCATCAATCTGAATCCTGGTCTGGAGAATACAACCTGTCATTAATCTGGTAGAATCCTGGTCTGGAGAATACAACCTGTCATCAATCTGAATCCTGGTCTGGAGAATACAACCTGTCATCAATCTGAATCCTGGTCTGGAGAATACAACCTGTCATCAATCTGAATCCTGGTCTGGAGAATACAACCTGTCATCAATCTGGTAGAATCCTGGTCTGGAGAATACAACCTGTCATCAATCTGAATCCTGGTCTGGAGAATACAACCTGTCATCAATCTGAATCCTGGTCTGGAGAATACAACCTGTCATCAATCTGAATCCTGGTCTGGAGAATACAACCTGTCATCAATCTGAATCCTGGTCTGGAGAATACAACCTGTCATCAATCTGAATCCTGGCCTGGAGAATACAACCTGTCATCAATCTGAATCCTGGTCTGGAGAATACAACCTGTCATCAATCTGAATCCTGGTCTGGAGAATACAACCTGTCATCAATCTGAATCCTGGTCTGGAGAATACAACCTGTCATCAATCTGAATCCTGGTCTGGAGAATACAACCTGTCATCAATCTGAATCCTGGTCTGGAGAATACAACCTGTCATCAATCTGGTAGAATCCTGGTCTGGAGAATACAACCTGTCATCAATCTGGTAGAATCCTGGTCTGGAGAATACAACCTGTCATCAATCTGGTAGAATCCTGGTCTGGAGAATACAACCTGTCATCAATCTGAATCCTGGTCTGGAGAATACAACCTGTCATCAATCTGGTAGAATCCTGGTCTGGAGAATACAACCTGTCATCAATCTGAATCCTGGTCTGGAGAATACAACCTGTCATCAATCTGAATCCTGGTCTGGAGAATACAACCTGTCATCAATCTGAATCCTGGTCTGGAGAATACAACCTGTCATCAATCTGAATCCTGGTCTGGAGAATACAACCTGTCATCAATCTGAATCCTGGCCTGGAGAATACAACCTGTCATCAATCTGAATCCTGGTCTGGAGAATACAACCTGTCATCAATCTGAATCCTGGTCTGGAGAATACAACCTGTCATCAATCTGAATCCTGGTCTGGAGAATACAACCTGTCATCAATCTGAATCCTGGTCTGGAGAATACAACCTGTCATCAATCTGAATCCTGGTCTGGAGAATACAACCTGTCATCAATCTGGGAGAATCCTGGTCTGGAGAATACAACCTGTCATCAATCTGGGAGAATCCTGGTCTGGAGAATACAACCTGTCATCAATCTGGTAGAATCCTGGTCTGGAGAATACAACCTGTCATCAATCTGGTAGAATCCTGGTCTGGAGAATACAACCTGTCATCAATCTGGTAGAATCCTGGTCTGGAGAATAAAACCTCTCATCAATCTGGTAGAATCCTGGTCTGGAGAATAAAACCTGTCATCAATCTGGTAGAATCCTGGTCTGGAGAATACAACCTGTCATCAATCTGGTAGAATCCTGGCCTAGAGAATAAAACCTGTCATCAATCTGAATCCTGGTCTGGAGAATACAACCTGTCATCAATCTGGTAGAATCCTGGCCTAGAGAATAAAACCTGTCATCAATCTGAATCCTGGTCTGGAGAATAAAACCTGTCATCAATCTGGTAGAATCCTGGTCTGGAGAATAAAACCTGTCATCAATCTGAATCCTGGTCTGGAGAATACAACCTGTCATTAATCTGGTAGAATCCTGGTCTGGAGAATACAACCTGTCATCAATCTGAATCCTGGTCTGGAGAATACAACCTGTCATCAATCTGAATCCTGGTCTGGAGAATACAACCTGTCATCAATCTGAATCCTGGTCTGGAGAATACAACCTGTCATCAATCTGGTAGAATCCTGGTCTGGAGAATACAACCTGTCATCAATCTGAATCCTGGTCTGGAGAATACAACCTGTCATCAATCTGGTAGAATCCTGGTCTGGAGAATACAACCTGTCATCAATCTGAATCCTGGTCTGGAGAATACAACCTGTCATCAATCTGAATCCTGGTCTGGAGAATACAACCTGTCATCAATCTGGTAGAATCCTGGTCTGGAGAATACAACCTGTCATCAATCTGAATCCTGGTCTGGAGAATACAACCTGTCATCAATCTGGTAGAATCCTGGTCTGGAGAATACAACCTGTCATCAATCTGGTAGAATCCTGGTCTGGAGAATACAACCTGTCATCAATCTGGTAGAATCCTGGTCTGGAGAATACAACCTGTCATCAATCTGAATCCTGGTCTGGAGAATACAACCTGTCATCAATCTGGTAGAATCCTGGTCTGGAGAATACAACCTGTCATCAATCTGAATCCTGGTCTGGAGAATACAACCTGTCATCAATCTGAATCCTGGCCTAGAGAATACAACCTGTCATCAATCTGGTAGAATCCTGGTCTGGAGAATACAACCTGTCATCAATCTGGTAGAATCCTGGTCTGGAGAATACAACCTGTCATCAATCTGAATCCTGGTCTGGAGAATACAACCTGTCATCAATCTGAATCCTGGTCTGGAGAATACAACCTGTCATCAATCTGGTAGAATGAGTGTTAAATCCAGGCTGACATAGGCCTGGTGTAGTTTCAAAATGTTGTACTCTAGAGACACAGCCTATTGTACTTACAATGTATATGCTTGCAATATTTCCTAGATGTTTGTGTGAGTGAATGAAAAATGTCTCAAGGTCTGGAGTTGACATCCCCAGACCAGATAAGTCATTATAACAGACCTGTCTACCTGACGGCAGCCACTCAGGGACAAGCGACTGGCATTGTCCACCTCCATGGAGAAATATTGCCTGTATAAAACACATAAAACTCTGCCTGGCACATGGAACAATGTTGTCTTAATGCTGTGGCCCACAGTAGACATGTGATGCTTTAAGTGATGCTGTGATAGAACCTTGGTTTTAAAGGGCACCACTGGCATTGTGGTGGTGTTCCCTCCTCCCTGTCTACAGGGCATAAATCAGGTGGTTATGGCATCAGCTGCTAGGCCTACACGAGGTGAGACTGCCCGACCATAGAACATGAATAGGACGTGCAATACAATACACAGATTCAGCACCCAACCATAACCTGAATAGGAGCACATTGCCTATTTTGTCACATGACTGACTGACCAGCTGTCTTGATAGAATTTGTAGAGTGTTTTGTTATTCCCTGTCTACCCAGTTGGTAGATGTAGAATTATCACTGGCCACATCACATGGACCTCATGGCTACACTGTAATACTACAGCCACAACACAAGAGCTGGCTGACATTGACCTACAGACAGTCTGTCTGCCCTCCAACACACTCACTTTGTCCTTCAGGGTTCACTCACAATAAGGGATGTCTAGTCAGTACTCAGGCAACATGGCCGAATATCACTCTACTGTATCAGAGATGTGCTTGGTTTCTAAATGTAGTGAAAGGGATATAGCATGTCTTTATAGAGGAGCTGTGTGTGTGTGTGTGTGTGTGTGTGTGTGCATGTGTGTGGAGATCTCCAGCAACCTGGCAGGTAGCAGTGGTGGTTGATGATAAAGAGAGGAAGGAGGGAGGGAGAGAGAGAGCAAGAGGAGAGGAGATGAGGAGAGGGCAGGAGAAGAAAGTGGAGAGGAGAAACGAGAAGAGAACAGGAGAGGAGAGGAGAAGAGAGGAGAGGATGGGAGAGAGAGTAGAAGAAAGAGGAGTGAGGATAGGAAAAGAGGGTAGGAGAATAAAGCAGAGAGGAGAGGAGACAAGAGGAGAGGAGAGGGTAGAAATGAGAGGAGAAACAAGAAGAGAACAGGACAGGAGAGGAGGAGGGGATAGGAGAGAGTAGAAGCAAGGAGAGAGAGTAGAGGCAAGAAGAGGAGAGAAGGGAAAAGGTAGAGAGGAAAAATGAGAAGAGGAAAGGAGAGGAGAGAAGACAAGAGGGGAGGAGAGGACTGGAGAGGAGAGGAGGAGAGAAGAGTAGGAGGAGAGGGAGTACAGGCAAGGAGGAGAGGAGAGGAGGAAAGTAGAAGCAAGGAGATGAGGAGAGAGAGTAGAGGCAAGAAGAGGCTGGAAGAGGAGAGAGTAGAGGCAAGGAGATGAGGAGAGGGAGTAGAGGCAAGAAGAGGCTGGGAGAGAAGAGAAGGAAAGGAGAGAAGAGGAGAGGAGGACAGTGAGATAAAGGAGAGAAGTGCCAAGCATGCACATTTGCTACTGCAGGGTTTCACATTTCACAGTCCACTGGGCCAAGCCTGCAGGAGCAGATAGATGTAGAGATGTAGAGATAGAGAGATATAGAGAGTCAAAGAAAAAGAAAAGCATGAAGAGACAGACATGGAGCTGGACTGACTGACCGGCTTTCCCTTTGACTGACCAGGGAATCTGCCCCGGAGTGTCTCTTGTGTTATCCTGACCCTGTCTGCAGCCAGCCGGCTGCGTGCGTGAGTGAGTGTGTGTTGTAATCCTCAGTAGGGCCCCAGCTGCTTTCTCACAGCATGCAGACTGGAGGAGGAGAGCACTTACTCTCCCTCTCTCCCTCCTTCCCTCTCTCCTTCTCTCCTTCCCTCCCTCCCTCCGTCTCTCCCTCTCTCCTTCCCTTCCTCCTTTTCTCCCTCCTTCCCACCTCCTTAGCTCGTTCATATGAAATGAAGAATCAACTCCCAATGGGATTGTCAGACGGCAGCACTCTGGTTAGTGTGTAAGAGGGCGTGTACGCACACACATAAACACACAAAAACGCAAACACAAAAAAACACACACACACACAAACACACACACAAAAACACACACTTGTGTGAGGACATGACCTCTGAGACTGTGTTTCTGATAAGCTCCAGTGTGTTGTGAGTGCATGTTCTGTATGGGGAGATACAGGATATATCTAGCTTATTCTATTTCTGTCTTCACCACCAAGCCAGCAGTCCTCTCTAGCTTATTCTATATCTGCCTTCACCACCAAGCCTGCAGTCCTCTCTAGCTTATTCTATTTCTGTCTTCACCACCAAGCCAGCAGTCCTCTCTAGCTTATTCTATTTCTGTCTTCACCACCAAGCCTGCAGTCCTCTCTAGCTTATTCTATTTCTGTCTTCACCACCAAGCCTGCAGTCCTCTCTAGCTTATTCTATGTCTGCCTTCACCACCAAGCCTGCAGTCCTCTCTAGAATGGCCATGTTTCCTTGCTGATGCTGATTGGTTACTGGTATAGGAGCAGTCTTCAATTCAGCCGTTCACTTATGGAGGGATTCATTCAATTCAATTCTAGTATTTTTCCATACATTTTTCCTTCATTTCTCAATTCGTAGTGAGAAAACCCTGAAATATTGTCAGACGTGCAGTAACTTGTATGATAAATCACTATCGTCATCTGATATGATGCAGATCTCTACATTTCAAAGTAATGAAGTGACGTAATAGCAATTCTATGAATCCACCTCAAAGGAATCGGACAGAAGAAAGAGGTTGGTGAGCAAAGCTTTGTCCCAGGAATCCAATAGATCATCAGCATGTGGAGGAGAGGACAGAGATTGTCCTGAGATGACATCACTCATGACACACTCTTTATGAAAGGAGCTTCATGTGGTTGAGCGTCATTTCTCAGGAGGGCGTTACGCAGCGCTCAGGAGACACTATCTTATGACTGAGCGTCATTTCTCAGGAGGGCGTTACGCAGCGCTCAGGAGACACTATCTTATGACTGAGCGTCATTTCTCAGGAGGGCGTTACGCAGCGCTCAGGAGACACTATCTTATGACTGAGCGTCATTTCTCAGGAGGGCGTTACGCAGCGCTCAGGAGACACTATCTTATGACTGAGCGTCATTTCTCAGGAGGGCGTTACGCAGCGCTCAGGAGACACTATCTTATGACTGAGCGTCATTTCTCAGGAGGGTGTTACGCAGCGCTCAGGAGACACTATCTTATGACTGAGCGTCATTTCTCAGGAGGGCGTTACGCAGCGCTCAGGAGACACTATCTTATGACTGAGCGTCATTTCTCAGGAGGGCGTTACGCAGCGCTCAGGAGACACTATCTTATGACTGAGCGTCATTTCTCAGGAGGGTGTTACGCAGCGCTCAGGAGACACTATCTTATGACTGAGCGTCATTTCTCAGGAGGGTGTTACGCAGCGCTCAGGAGACACTATCTTATGACTGAGCGTCATTTCTCAGGAGGGTGTTACGCAGCGCTCAGGAGACACTATCTTATGACTGAGCGTCATTTCTCAGGAGGGCGTTACGCAGCGCTCAGGAGACACTATCTTATGACTGAGCGTCATTTCTCAGGAGGGCGTTACGCAGCGCTCAGGAGACACTATCTTATGACTGAGCGTCATTTCTCAGGAGGGCGTTACGCAGCGCTCAGGAGACACTATCTTATGGTTGAGCGTCATTTCTCAGGAGGGCGTTACGCAGCGCTCAGGAGACACTATCTTATGGTTGAGCGTCATTTCTCAGGAGGGCGTTACGCAGCGCTCAGGAGACACTATCTTATGACTGAGCGTCATTTCTCAGGAGGGCGTTACGCAGCGCTCAGGAGACACTATCTTATGACTGAGCGTCATTTCTCAGGAGGGTGTTACGCAGCGCTCAGGAGACACTATCTTATGACTGAGCGTCATTTCTCAGGAGGGCGTTACGCAGCGCTCAGGAGACACTATCTTATGACTGAGCGTCATTTCTCAGGAGGGTGTTACGCAGCGCTCAGGAGACACTATCTTATGACTGAGCGTCATTTCTCAGGAGGGCGTTACGCAGCGCTCAGGAGACACTATCTTATGACTGAGCGTCATTTCTCAGGAGGGCGTTACGCAGCGCTCAGGAGACACTATCTTATGACTGAGCGTCATTTCTCAGGAGGGCGTTACGCAGCGCTCAGGAGACACTATCTTATGGTTGAGCGTCATTTCTCAGGAGGGCGTTACGCAGCGCTCAGGAGACACTATCTTATGGTTGAGCGTCATTTCTCAGGAGGGCGTTACGCAGCGCTCAGGAGACACTATCTTATGACTGAGCGTCATTTCTCAGGAGGGCGTTACGCAGCGCTCAGGAGACACTATCTTATGACTGAGCGGCCATTTCTTAGAAAACAGGAGGACAGAATTCAAGAGGAAATAGGCTTTGGTGACCTGGAGCAGAATAAAATAAGAATTTCCATCTCAGATGGACTAATGAAGTTCTATTCTACAGATGGACTAATGAAGTTCTATTCTAGTTGCTGTATCTAAGTCTAATACAGTTATATTCTAGTTGCTGTATCTAAGTCTAATAGAGTTCTATTCTAGTTGCTGTATCTAAGTCTAATACAGTTATATTCTAGTTGCTGTATCTAAGTCTAATACAGTTCTATTCTAGTTGCTGTATCTAAGTCTAATACAGTTATATTCTAGTTGCTGTATCTAAATCTAATACAGTTATATTCTAGTTGCTGTATCTAAGTCTAATACAGTTCTATTCTAGTTGTTGTATCTAAGTCTAATACAGTTATTCTAGTTGTTGTATCTAAGTCTAATACAGTTCTATTCTAGTTGTTGTATCTAAGTCTAATAGAGTTCTATTCTAGTTGCTGTATCTAAGTCTAATACAGTTCTATTCTAGTTGTTGTATCTAAGTCTAATAGAGTTCTATTCTAGTTGCTGTATCTAAGTCTAATACAGTTATTCTAGTTGCTGTATCTAAGTCTAATAGAGTTCTATTCTAGTTGTTGTATCTAAGTCTAATACAGTTATATTCTAGTTGCTGTATCTAAGTCTAATAGAGTTCTATTCTAGTTGCTGTATCTAAATCTAATACAGTTATATTCTAGTTGTTGTATCTAAGTCTAATACAGTTCTATTCTAGTTGTTGTATCTAAATCTAATACAGTTATATTCTAGTTGCTGTATCTAAGTCTAATACAGTTCTATTCTAGTTGCTGTATCTAAATCTAATACAGTTATATTCTAGTTGTTGTATCTAAATCTAATACAGTTATTCTAGTTGTTGTATCTAAGTCTAATAGAGTTATATTATATTCTAGTTGTTGTATCTAAGTCTAATACAGTTATATTCTAGTTGCTGTATCTAAGTCTAATAGAGTTCTATTCTAGTTGCTGTATCTAAGTCTAATACAGTTATTCTAGTTGCTGTATCTAAGTCTAATACAGTTCTATTCTAGTTGTTGTATCTAAGTCAAATACAGTTCTATTCTAGTTGCTGTATCTAAGTCTAATACAGTTATTCTAGTTGCTGTATCTAAGTCTAATACAGTTCTATTCTAGTTGTTGTATCTAAGTCTAATAGAGTTCTATTCTAGTTGCTGTATCTAAGTCTAATACAGTTCTATTCTAGTTGTTGTATCTAAGTCTAATAGAGTTCTATTCTAGTTGCTGTATCTAAGTCTAATACAGTTATATTCTATTCTAGTTGCTGTATCTAAGTCTAATACAGTTATATTCTAGTTGCTGTATCTAAGTCTAATAGAGTTCTATTCTAGTTGCTGTATCTAAGTCTAATACAGTTATATTCTAGTTGCTGTATCTAAGTCTAATACAGTTCTATTCTAGTTGCTGTATCTAAGTCTAATACAGTTATATTCTAGTTGCTGTATCTAAGTCTATTACAGTTATATTCTAGTTGCTGTATCTACGTCTAATAGAGTTCTATTCTAGTTGCTGTATCTAAGTCTAATACAGTTATATTCTAGTTGTTGTATCTAAGTCTAATAGAGTTATATTCTAGTTGCTGTATCTAAGTCTAATACAGTTATATTCTAGTTGCTGTATCTAAGTCTAATAGAGTTCTATTCTAGTTGCTGTATCTAAGTCTAATACAGTTATATTCTAGTTGTTGTATCTAAGTCTAATAGAGTTCTATTCTAGTTGCTGTATCTAAGTCTAATACAGTTATATTCTAGTTGTTGTATCTAAATCTAATAGAGTTATATTCTAGTTGTTGTATCTAAGTCTAATACAGTTATATTCTATTCTAGTTGCTGTATCTAAGTCTAATAGAGTTATATTCTATTCTAGTTGCTGTATCTAAGTCTAATACAGTTATATATTCTGTTCTAGTTGCTGTAGCTAAGTCTAATACAGTTATATTCTAGTTGCTGTATCTAAATCTAATACAGTTATATTCTAGTTGCTGTATCTAAATCTAATACAGTTATATTCTAGTTGCTGTATCTAAATCTAATACAGTTATATTCTAGTTGTTGTATCTAAGTCTAATAGAGTTCTATTCTAGTTGCTGTATCTAAGTCTAATACAGTTCTATTCTAGTTGCTGTATCTAAGTCTAATACAGTTATATTCTAGTTGTTGTATCTAAATCTAATAGAGTTATATTCTAGTTGTTGTATCTAAGTCTAATACAGTTATATTCTATTCTAGTTGCTGTATCTAAGTCTAATAGAGTTATATTCTATTCTAGTTGCTGTATCTAAGTCTAATACAGTTATATATTCTGTTCTAGTTGCTGTATCTAAGTCTAATACAGTTATATTCTAGTTGTTGTATCTAAGTCTAATACAGTTATATTCTATTCTAGTTGCTGTATCTAAGTCTAATAGAGTTATATTCTATTCTAGTTGCTGTATCTAAGTCTAATACAGTTATATTCTAGTTGCTGTATCTAAGTCTAATACAGTTATATTCTAGTTGCTGTATCTAAGTCTAATAGAGTTATATTCTATTCTAGTTGCTGTATCTAAGTCTAATACAGTTATATTCTAGTTGCTGTATCTAAGTCTAATACAGTTATATTCTATTCTAGTTGCTGTATCTAAGTCTAATACAGTTATATATTCTGTTCTAGTTGCTGTATCTAAGTCTAATACAGTTCTATTCTAGTTGCTGTATCTAAATCTAATACAGTTCTATTCTAGTTGCTGTATCTAAGTCTAATACAGTTCTATTCTAGTTGCTGTATCTAAGTCTAATACAGTTATATTCTAGTTGCTGTATCTAAATCTAATACAGTTCTATTCTAGTTGCTGTATCTAAGTCTAATACAGTTATATTCTAGTTGCTGTATCTAAATCTAATACAGTTCTATTCTAGTTGCTGTATCTAAGTCTAATACAGTTCTATTCTAGTTGCTGTATCTAAGTCTAATACAGTTATATATTCTGTTCTAGTTGCTGTAGCTAACTCTTGTATCATCGTCGTCAGACACTTGCATGACAATGAATTGACAGAGAGGAGCTGGCTAAACCTAACACAGACTGGACCACCAGGCTAATCTAATGTATATAAACTAACATAGACTGGACCACCAGGCTAATCTAATGTATATAAACTAACACAGACTGGACCACCAGGCTAATATAATGTATATAAACTAACACAGACTGGACCACCAGGCTAATATAATGTATATAAACTAACACAGACTGGACCACCAGGCTAATATAATGTATATAAACTAACACAGACTGGACCACCAGGCTAATCTAATGTATATAAACTAACACAGACTGGACCACCAGGCTAATATAATGTCTATAAACTAACACAGACTGGACCACCAGGCTAATCTAATGTATATAAACTAACATAGACTGGACCACCAGGCTAATAAAATGTCTATAAACTAACACAAACTGGACCACCAGGCTAATCTAATGTATATAAACTAACACAGACTGGACCACTAGGCTAATATAATGTATATAAACTAACACAGACTGGACCACCAGGCTAATCTAATGTCTATAAACTAACATAGACTGGACCACCAGGCTAATCTAATGTATATACACTAACACAGACTGGACCACCAGGCTAATCTAATGTCTATAAACTAACAGACTGGACCACTAGGCTAATCTAATGTCTATAAACTAACATAGACTGGACCACCAGGCTAATCTAATGTATATAAACTAACATAGACTGGACCACCAGGCTAATCTAATGTATATAAACTAACACAGACTGGACCACCAGGCTAATCTAATGTCTATAAACTAACATAGACTGGACCACCAGGCTAATCTAATGTATATAAACTAACACAGACTGGACCACCAGGCTAATCTAATGTCTATAAACTAACACAGACTGGACCACCAGGCTAATCTAATGTATATAAACTAACACAGACTGGACCACCAGGCTAATCTAATGTATATAAACTAACAGACTGGACCACCAGGCTAATCTAATGTCTATAAACTAACACAGACTGGACCACCAGGCTAATCTAATGTCTATAAACTAACACAGACTGGACCACCAGGCTAATCTAATGTATATAAACTAACACAGACTGGACCACCAGGCTAATCTAATGTATATAAACTAACATAGACTGGACCACCAGGCTAATCTAACGTATCTAACACTGAACAATAGAGTTCAGGGTGCAATTCAGACCAGATACAAAGACTGACAGCAAGGAGATTCTTAATGAGATTCCTATTGCACTGTCAGGGAGAAAAATGACATGCATACAAGCATTAGAAGGCTGTTGCCAAAAGCAAGCCCTCATTATTCAACTGGCATTCAAGCACTCCACTGTGAATCACTTCATAATCATCATTTTGTGTGTGTCTGTCTGTGTCACCCTCTGACCTCAGAACACATCTTTTAAGTGATCGGACCACAATGCACTCTGCCTGCTCCTCCAAGAGGTGAGCTCGTCATTCAACAAGCGAGAAGATGATTGCGAGTGATGGGTGGGTGATGCATTGAAAAGGAGTCGACGGAGAGGTGGAGTGTTGATGAAGTAAAGAAGAGGATGGAAGGAGGAGACAATGCGTTCATTTGTCTGGCTCGTCTCATTCAGAGGAGTGACTGTCACGTCAGTAGCACCCTCTTGGAGAGACGATGAGAGGAGAGGGGGGAAGAGGGGATGAGGAGGAGGAGGAGGAGAAAAGGGGAGGGAAAGCACATCTTTATGTATGGATTCTGTCATCTCCGCGCTGGACGAGCACGTCGAGCATATCTGGCAACCCTGCCCTGGGGGGATTTGATTAACAGTGGGGAGAGGGAGCCAGTCATTTATTCTCACACCAGACTCACACATGGCCAGGCAATGACTTTCACATCATTTGAGTGGAGATGGGAAGCTGTTACAGTGCTTTAGAGTGATCCGACATGCCTCGTCGCAATTCATCCTGACATTGCAACCAGAGCGAGAGAGAGGGCTCAGACATTTCCGACATGTCCTTAAAATTTGGCATTTTGGCAATTCTTATATCCTCTCTCGGTCTCAGTCTGTCTTCCTGCCTGTCTGTCTTCCTGCCTGCCTGTCTGACTGCCTGTCTCTGTTTCGTTCTCTCTCCCTGTCTGTCTCTCACACTCAGCATCGGTGAGGAACTGGAAGACTGAGAAGGTTCATCATTGTTGTTATCTAAGACCATGGAGTTTTGTTCCAACTGAACACAGTGTACCAAGGATACATGGTACTTTACTTGTCTGCCCTATTCTTCTATAACCTTTTACCCCAGACAAACGTCAGTGGAAGGTGTCCTAGCATGCCAAATCAATGATCAACCGCTGTTGACAACCAAACATAAAATCAACCTCAGATCTCTCTAGTCTAGCAACACCTGTTGCTAAGCAGCTGGCACCGAGCACCAGGCAGGCTTAGGATCATTTGTTTGTTTAGTCTGGAACAATAATCCCACCTACCCATGGAACATCGAGGTCTAGAGAAGGGAGATGTCAAATCTGTTTTCTCCATCCTCGTTTATTCCATTCCTCACCTTTCTGGTAAAGTGGATTGGAGGAGAGGATCCCAGGACCCTGCCCTCTGACGACCTCCTCCTATGCTCTTTGAGAGAGAGGAGAGGAATGGAGGAAACAAGGACGGAGGAAGCAAGGATTGACATCCAGTAACAGCCAAAGAGTCCTTTACTGTGACGTGGAAGGAGAGAGTTAAACAGTAGTGCACTTTAGATCAGAAGTAGTGCACTTTAGATCAGAAGTAGTGCACTAGATATGAAAAAGGATGCCCTTTCAGATTCCCCCAGAGACAGAATGGGGAAGCCTTACAGACAGGAACATAGTGCAGGATAAACGTCTGTGGCTTATGCACGGTTCAGCCTCTGTCATATTGGTAGTTACCCATGGATGACGGTGAGGGAGATTGGGATATAGAGTTACCCATGGATGATGGTGAGGGAGATTGGGATATAGAGTTACCCATGGATGAGGGAGATTGGGATATAGAGTTACCCATGGATGACAGTGAGGGAGATTGGGATATAGAGTTACCCATTGATGATGGTGAGGGAGATTGGGATATAGAGTTACGCATTGTTGACGGTGAGGGAGATTGGGATATAGAGTTACCCATGGATGAGGGAGATTGGGATATAGAGTTACCCATGGATGAGGGAGATTGGGATATAGAGTTACCCATGGATGATGGTGAGGGAGATTGGGATATAGAGTTACACATGGATGAGGGAGATTGGGATATAGAGTTACCCATGGATGATGGTGAGGGAGATTGGGATATAGAGTTACCCATGGATGACAGTGAGGGAGATTGGGATATAGAGTTACCCATGGATGATGGTGAGGGAGATTGGGATATAGAGTTACCCATGGATGACGGTGAGGGAGATTGGGATATAGAGTTACCCATTGATGATGGTGAGGGAGATTGGGATATAGAGTTACCCATGGATGACGGTGAGGGAGATTGGGATATAGAGTTACCCATTGATGATGGTGAGGGAGATTGGGATATAGAGTTACCCATGGATGAGGGAGATTGGGATATAGAGTTACCCATGGATGAGGGAGATTGGGATATAGAGTTACCCATGGATGAGGGAGATTGGCATATAGAGTTACCCATGGATGAGGGAGATTGGGATATAGAGTTACCCATTGATGATGGTGAGGGAGATTGGGATATAGAGTTACCCATTGATGATGGTGAGGGAGATTGGGATATAGAATTACCCATGGATGAGGGAGATTGGGATATAGAGTTACCCATGGATGAGGGAGATTGGGATATAGAGTTACCCATGGATGATGGTGAGGGAGATTGGGATGAATGAGAGAGTGAGGGACTGATCACATGAGAGAACAGTGCTGTAATGGGAACATGGAGGCATGTGGTTAGGTTCAGAATGTTAAGTGACCTTGGCTTCCTTTACTAAGAAGAGGTAGGATGCTGAAGATGTGGTGGTTTTGAGTTGCCCAATAAGAGGTGTGTGTGTGTGTGTGTGTGTGTGTGTGTGTGTGTGTGTGTGTGTGTGTGTGTGTGTGTGTGTGTGTGTGTGTGTGTGTGTGTGTGTGTGTGTGTGTGTGTGTGTGTGTGTCTTCAGCTCTGTGGCCCAATATGCAAACCCAGCGGTATTTCCATATGCTCTGAGTAATCATTTCCTCAGTTCCAACACGACCTGGCCGCTCTCCAGTCAGCCAGTGTGTGTCAGGACCTCGATGTAATGTCCTCCCCCCTCCCTCCCTCTGCTGTCTCTCACTCAGAGCAACGCAGGCTGCTGGCTGGACCCGGCTACTGGAATACAATATGCACCATCAGCTGTAGTGCATCAGTGGTGGTTAGGCTACGGCTATACTATAGACAGTAATGCCCAGGCTTTAGCTCAGAGGGCTAAGTTCAGACCTAGATTTGAACCCCGGTCAGTTACATTGTGGTTCACCACAATAGCAGCTACAGGCTAACTTTGCTGGGATTGGAGGAGAGGAGGGTGGCTGGTTTTACAGAAACTAATGCTAGGCTGCTGAACTGGCAGATGGTCTCTATTTAGTCTGGAGACTATCTTCTCCCTCAGTGATTTGATGAATCCTGGGGCAAGTCATTCCTCACGGTCTTCTTCTGACATCAGTGGCCTGGTTTTGATCAGTACTATTGGTCTGTCTCATTGCACTACCAGTATAGACCTATAGAAGGCCTATATTTGGCCAAAGAGGACCCCATTCAAGCAGTTGATCCTATTTACTGTAATCTTGTGACCCCAGTCCCTGTCCTGCAGCCATTTTAGAGCAAATGTATGTCTATGATGTTCTGTCTCCCAGGCAATATACAGTAGACTGCATCCCCCACCTCTCCCTGGCCCACTACTGTACACTCTTGGCCTAGATAGGCCATAAACACTTGGTTATAAAAAGGAGGAAATTAATTACCCAGTCAAACAAATGGCTTCGGTGTAACGTTGGGCGCCTCAGACAGTTCCAACAGGGGGAAGTTATTTGGGTCGCTAGATATTTTAGTCCCGGTGATGTTGCCGGGAATACCTTAGGGAACAGACTGGGTTTTATAAGAGAGACCATCAATAATTTTGGACTGTGTGTGTGTGTGTGTGTGTGTGTCTGTGTGTCTGGAGGGGGAGGCGGTGTGTGTGTGTCTGTGTCTGGAGGGAGAGGCGGTGTGTGTGTGTGAGAGAGAGAGAGTGAATGAGAGGGGGAGCTATAGCAAGGCAGTGATCTGTGTACATTATTACCTGTATGCTTCTACATGCCCTACTGTATAATGATGTGTTCTTGTCGTAGCCGGCTGGGACCACTCTGTCTATGAGGTTCAGTGGAGCAGGTCCCAGGTGTCTGCTGGGACCACTCTGTCTATGCAGGTCCCAGGTGTCTGCTGGGACCACTCTGTCTATGAGGTTCAGTAGAGCAGGTCCCATGTGTTCACTTAAATCGCAACTAGTCGTATTTATTTAAGCCTGAACTGGTGCAACCAGTGAACCCACAGCCAAGGGACTGTGGGCCGGTGTTTTCCTTCCAAACAGTCCCCCATAGCTCCAACCAACCAGGCAACATCAAGCACAACTCTGCACACAGTCCATTATGGGAAGCGTTCATTCAAACACTACCTCAAGCACATGTGACTGATCTCTGTGTGCAAAGTGAATGGCGCTCTCTCGGTGAGTGGTGAACAAACACAGGTAATACTAGCCCAGATATGGCTCGTAGAAAGGTGAGTTGGGGAAAGGTTGTGTTTGGGTTGAGATGAGGTCGTGTGCTACATGACTAATGTGGGTAACAAAAGAACCATGAAAGAGTTGTTTTGTCTTGAGATGTGAACCTGTGGTTTAGATTGGATGGGGCTCTGGGACGGACTTTTCTACCTATATGATTGTATTAATGGATAGATCCAATCCAAATCAGATCAGATTGTATTTGTCACATGCGCCTGATACAGGTGTAGACCTTACCGTGAAACTCTTACAGACAAGCCCGTAACCAACTATGCAGTTCAAGAAATAGAGTTAAGAATATATTCGCTAAATTAACTAAAGTAATAAAATAACAATAACGAAGCTATATACCGAGTCAATGTGCAGGGGTACAGGTTAGTCGAGGTACTATGTACATGTAGGTGGGGGTAAAGTGACTATGCATAGATAATAAACAGCGAGTAGCACCAGTGTAAAAACAGGACGGTGCAGCTGTAGAAATTATCTTTATAATCTGGGGACCCATGCCAAATATTTGTTGTCTCCTGAGGGGGAAAAGGTTTTGTTGTGCCCTCTTCACGACTGTCTTGGTGTGTTTGGACCATGATAGTTTGTTGGTGATGTGGACACCAAGGGGCTTGAAACTCTCGACCCGCTCCACATACGGCCCTGTTGATGTTAATGGGGGTGTGTTCGGCCCTTCTTTTCCTGTAGTCCACAATCAGCTCCTTTGTCTTGCTCACGTTAAGGGAGAGGTTGTTGTTCTTGCGCCACACTGCCAGGTCTCTGACCTCCTCCCTACAGGCTGTCTCATCGCTGTCGGCGATCAGGCCTACTGTTGTGTCGTCAGCAAACTTAATGATGGTGTTGGAGTCGTGCTTGGCCACGCAGTCGTGGGTGAACAGGGAGTACAGGAGGGGACTAAGCACGCACCCCTGAGGGGCCCCTGTGTTGATGATCAGTGTGGCAGATGTGTTGTTGCCCTTATCAGATAAACTTCAGTCTCACCTTTCATACTATACTGCACTAATTTCCTTTTAAATGGGACCTGCCTGCCAAGCCTGAACCAATCAAATACGAACTTACAAAACAGGCTTCCAGGCCTGAACCAATCAAACACCGGCTTACAAAATAGACTTCCAAGCCTGAACCAATCAAATAGAGGCTTACAAAACCAAAATCCAGTCTCTTGTTTATTATTACAGTGTCTGACTCATACTATGCCCTTCGTCCATGTGACAGACAGCTCACGCGTGCACACACACACTCACTCACACAACACACACACACACACACACACACACACACACAGAAGCCTGGTTGTAGTGCTTCTATCTTCACTAAAAAGATACTCAATTATTAGGAAGAGGCTCGGCTATTAGGAAGAGGCTCGGCTATTAGGAAGAGGCTCGGCTATTAGGAAGAGGCTCGGCTATTAGGAAGAGGCTCGGCTATTAGGAAGAGGCTCGGCTATTAGGAAGAGGCTCTGTTATAAAAACAGGTTTAGTTATAGGAAATTGGGATTAAAGTGCTTGCACTCTGTTTCAGTATTTCACTGAGGAGGCAGACTCTGGGCAGAGAGGGGTGAGCAGGTTCAAGCAGAGTAGCGTGCTTCCTTCCACGGCACAGTCCTCAATCAGCACAGAACACTAAACAGGCTTTTCTTCCATTCTATCTCTGGAGGAAAGCCCACTGCAGTGGCAACAGAGAGGTATGTTGTTCAATATTTAAGCAGCTTGGCTAATCTGTGTTCCTGAGGTTTGTTTTAAAAGCGTTCCTGTGTGAATGAAGACGGGGGAGAACGACACATTATCTCTTTCTTCTGGCTCATACACCCTCCCAGTTAATTCTGGGGGAGGGAAGTTGCGCTCACACACACACACACACACGTAAACAATTTAACCCCGTCACCTGAGGCCCTAGCAGAGTGTGGTTACCTGCTTTCGAAAGATCCCGCCTTTTTTCCCTATTGAACCTTAATTAACTTAATTGGAAGCGTATCTCAATGCTGTAATCAGTGGTTGGTGGAGTTGACCCTCTTGACCCCTAGTTAACCTCAGTGGGGGCATATCTCAATGCTGTGGTTGGTGGTGTTGACCCTCTTGACCCCTAGTTAACCTCAGTGGGGGCGTATCTCAATGCTGTAATCGGTGGTTGGTGGAGTTCACCTTCTTGACCCCTAGTTAACCCCAATGGGGGCATATCTCAGTTATAATCAGTGGTTGGTGGAGTTGACCAAATGCCCCCACTGAGGTTAACTAGGGGTATATATATCTCAATGCTGTAATCAGTGGAGATGACCCTCTTGACCCCTAGTGAACCTCAGTGGTTGGCAATGATCAGTCCCATGACTGGCTGTAATATAACCTTTCACGACCCCTTTCTTCAAACGCTGTACATCTGTAGACATCACACCTCAGCCCTCACTACCAGACTGTGTTTGACCTTGGCAAATCGTTTACAGTCCTTTAGCAGATGCTCTTATCCAGAGCCACTTACAGGAGCAATCAGGGTTAAGTGCCTTGCACAAGGGCACATCTACAGATTTTTTAACTAGTCTGCTCGGGATTTGAACCAGTGACCTTTCTGTTACTGTCCCAATGTTCTTAACCGCCTTGCCGCCCGTAGCACCGTGCAGCAGACAGAAACAAAACCTAACAGGTCCTATCTGTACAGACCCAGTTTAGCCTGTTCTCCATTCTGGACGACATGACTTGGGCGCCCATTCTGTATCTGCACCAAGCCTGTATGAAGAGGAAGCTGACTTTTTCCAGTTCGCTGTTCCCTTTATCTCTCCCCTCTCTCTCCTCTGCCTCTGTTATCCCCCCCCCTTTCTCTCCCTCACAGCTCTTTTGTTTCGCCAAACTCATTTCCAGCCGAGTGCCATTCTCTCTGCCCTGTCATTGTGTGTGGTAATGAAGATTAGCTAGCTTGTGGCTCACAATGGGGTACCCAAATCCAGCATACAGACGACTCCAAATCCCCCCGCTAACTGTTAACCCTGGTGTAAAACGCTTGTCTCCCACCCAACCCCTATCCTAACCCATTCCAACCCTTTCTGTGAGCGTGTGGGGGGGGGGGGGGGGGGGGGGGGGGGGGGGGGGGGGGTGTAATACTTTCGGCCGGTTCACTGGTTGAATGGGAATGGCTGTTTCCTGATTAGATTAGCGTGGATTTGGCCGCTGAGAGGGGACCTCTTGGCGAGTCGCTACACCAATAAACAGCAGCTCAACCAAAGCCAGTTAAAGAGACAAGGATCCTCTCCCCAGTGAGCTCCACCACCGTCACACTAGTCTCTCCAGTCACTGGGATAATCCACTGGGCTTGGCTCCTCTCCCCACAACTTCTCTATTTCCACATAACTATCTCCTCTCCCTCTCCTCTTTTCTCCTCTCCCCCTTTCTCTCTCTTGTCTCCCTCATCCTCTCCTCTTTCTCCTATTTCGCTCTTCCTCTCCTGTCTTCTAATCTCTCCTCTTCTCTCATGTCTTCCCCTTCTCCTCTCCTCTCATTGTCACCTTTGCCTCTCGTCTCATCTCCTCTCAAGTCCTGACACTCTTCCCCCTATCCTCTCTCTTCCTCTCCTCTCATTTCCACCCTCTGTTCTCACTCGTCTGCTCCTCCCTTCCTCTCATCTTCCCTGTCCTCTCTCTTCCTCTCCTCTCATTTCCACCCTCTGTTCTCACTCGTCTGCTCCTCCCTTCCTCTCATCTCCCCTGTCCTCTCCATCCTCTCCTCTCATTTCCACCCTCTGTTCTCACTCGTCTGCTCCTCCCTTCCTCTCATCTCCCCTGTACTCTCTCTTCCTCTCCTCTCATTTCCACCCTCTGTTCTCACTCGTCTGCTCCTCCCTTCATCTCCCCTGTCCTCTCTCTTCCCCTCCTCTCATTTCCACCCTCTGTTCTCACTCATCTGCTCCTCCCTTCCTCGCATCTCCCCTGTCCTCTCTCTTCCCCTCCTCTCATTTCCACCCTCTGTTCTCACTCGTCTGCTCCTCCCTTCCTCTCATCTCCCCTGTCCTCTCTATCCTCTCCTCTCATTTCCACCCTCTGTTCTCACTCCTCTGCTCCTCCCTTCCTCTCATCTCCCCTGTCCTCTCTATCCTCTCCTCTCATTTCCACCCTCTGTTCTCACTCCTCTGCTCCTCCCTTCCTCTCATCTCCCCTGTCCTCTCTATCCTCTCCTCTCATTTCCACCCTCTGTTCTCGCTCGTCTGCTCCTCCCTTCCTCTCATCTCCCCTGTCCTCTCAATCCTCTCCTCTCATTTCCACCCTCTGTTCTCACTCCTCTGCTCCTCCCTTCCTCTCATCTCCCCTGTCCTCTCCATCCTCTCCTCTCATTTCCACCCTCTGTTCTCACTCATCTGCTCCTCCCGTCCTCTCATCTCCCCTGTCTTCTCCATCCTCTCCTCTCATTTCCACCCTCTGTTCTCACTCGTCTGCTCCTCCCTTCCTCTCCTCTCCCCTGTCCTCTCTATCCTCTCCTCTCATTTCCACCCTCTGTTCTCACTCCTCTGCTCCTCCCTTCCTCTCCTCTCCCCTGTCCTCTCAATCCTCTCCTCTCATTTCCACCCTCTGTTCTCACTCCTCTGCTCCTCCCTTCCTCTCATCTCCCCTGTCCTCTCTCTTCCTCTCCTCTCATTTCCACCCTCTGTTCTCACTCGTCTGCTCCTCCCTTCCTCTCATCTCCCCTGTCCTCTCTCTTCCTCTCCTCTCATTTCCACCCTCTGTTCTCACTCGTCTGCTCCTCCCTTCCTCTCATCTCCCCTGTCCTCTCTATCCTCTCCTCTCATTTCCACCCTCTGTTCTCACTCCTCTGCTCCTCCCTTCCTCTCATCTCCCCTGTCCTGTCCATCCTCTCCTCATTTCCACCCTCTGTTCTCACTCGTCTGCTCCTCCCTTCCTCTCATCTCCCCTGTCCTCTCCATCCTCTCCTCTCATTTCCACCCTCTGTTCTCACTCATCTGCTCCTCCCTTCCTCATCTCCCCTGTCCTCTCTCTTCCCCTCCTCTCATTTCCACCCTCTGTTCTCACTCGTCTGCTCCTCCCTTCCTCTCATCTCCCCTGTCCTCTCTATCCTCTCCTCTCATTTCCACCCTCTGTTCTCACTCCTCTGCTCCTCCCTTCCTCTCATCTCCCCTGTCCTCTCTATCCTCTCCTCTCATTTCCACCCTCTGTTCTCACTCCTCTGCTCCTCCCTTCCTCTCATCTCCCCTGTCCTCTCTATCCTCTCCTCTCATTTCCACCCTCTGTTCTCACTCGTCTGCTCCTCCCTTCCTCTCATCTCCCCTGTCCTCTCAATCCTCTCCTCTCATTTCCACCCTCTGTTCTCACTCCTCTGCTCCTCCCTTCCTCTCATCTCCCCTGTCCTCTCCATCCTCTCCTCTCATTTCCACCCTCTGTTCTCACTCATCTGCTCCTCCCGTCCTCTCATCTCCCCTGTCTTCTCCATCCTCTCCTCTCATTTCCACCCTCTGTTCTCACTCGTCTGCTCCTCCCTTCCTCTCCTCTCCCCTGTCCTCTCTATCCTCTCCTCTCATTTCCACCCTCTGTTCTCACTCCTCTGCTCCTCCCTTCCTCTCATCTCCCCTGTCCTCTCAATCCTCTCCTCTCATTTCCACCCTCTGTTCTCACTCCTCTGCTCCTCCCTTCCTCTCATCTCCCCTGTCCTCTCTATCATCTCCTCTCCTCTCATTTCCACCCTCTGTTCTCACTCGTCTGCTCCTCCCTTCCTCTCCCCTGTCCTCTCCATCCTCTCCTCTCCCCTGTCCTCTCTATCCTCTCCTCTCATTTCCACCCTCTGTTCTCACTCGTCTGCTCCTCCCTTCCTCTCATCTCCCCTGTCCTCTCTCTTCCTCTCATCTCCCCTGTCCTCTGCTCCTCCCTTCCTCTCATCTCCCCTGTCCTCTCCATCCTCTCATCTCCCCTGTCCTCTCCATCCTCTCATCTCCCCTGTCCTCTGCTCCTCCCTTCCTCTCATCTCCCCTGTCCTCTCCATCCTCTCTTCATTGCCAGGACACACAGGCGTTTTCACAGCACGTCACAACCAATTTAGACTGCTGATCAGAAGAATAAATTTGGTTTGCTTTTCTGAGGCACTGCATGATGTTGCCTCAGTAATTCTCCTAATCTTTAATTACTTTTCTTCTAGAAGGATTTACATCTCGAAGCAGTCTGTCCATTTACTGTAGAATGTGTCAGAATGTATACTGAGTTGTTTACTGACAGTTGTATACTGACAATCGGTTGTTTACTGACAATAGGTTGTATACTGACAATAGGTTGTATACTGACAATAGGTTATTTACTGACAATAGGTTGTATACTGACAATAGGTTGTATACTGACAATAGGTTGTATACTGACAATAGGTTGTTTACTGACAATAGGTTGTATACTGACAATAGGTTGTATACTGACAATAGGTTGTTTACTGACAATAGGTTGTATACTGACAATAGGTTGTATACTGACAATAGGTTGTATACTGACAATAGGTTGTATACTGACAATAGGTTGTATACTGACAATCGGTTATACAGTGAGGGAAAAAAGTATTTGATCCCCTGCTGATTTTGTACATTTGCCCACTGACAAAGAAATGATCAGTCTATAATTTTAATGGTGGGTTTATTTGAACAGTGAGAGACAGAATAACAACAACAAAATCCAGAAAAACACATGTCAAAAATGTTATAAATTGATTTGCATTTTAATGAGGGAAATAAGTATTTGACCCCCTCTCAATCAGAAAGATTTCTGGCTCCCAGGTGTCTTTTATACAGGCAACGAGCTGAGATTAGCACACAATCTTAAAGGGAGTGCTCCTAATCTCAGCTTGTTACCTGTATAAAAGACACCTGTCCACAGAAGCAATCAATCAATCAGATTCCAAACTCTCCACCATGGCCAAGACCAAAGAGCTCTCCAAGGATGTCAGGGACAAGATTGTAGACCTACACAAGGCTGGAATGGGCTACAAGACCATCGCCAAGCAGCTTGGTGAGAAGGTGACAACAGTTGATGCGAATAATCGCAAATGGAAGAAACACAAAAGAACTGTCATTCTCCCTCGGCCTGGGGCTCCATGCAAGATCTCACCTCGTGGAGTTGCAATGATCATGAGAACGGTGAGGAATCAGCCCAGAACTACACGGGAGGATCTTGTCAATGATCTCAAGGCAGCTGGGACCATAGTCACCAAGAAAACAATTGGTAACACACTACGCCGTGAGGGACTGAAATCCTGCAGCGCCCACAAGGTCCCCCTGCTCAAGAAAGCACATATACTTGCCCGTCTGAAGTTTGCCAATGAACATCTGAATGATTCAGAGGACAACTGGGTGAAAGTGTTGTGGTCAGATGAGACCAAAATGGAGCTCTTTGGCATCAACTCAACTCGCCGTGTTTGGAGGAGGAGGAATGCTGCCTATGACCCCAAGACCACCATCAAAAATGGAGGTGGAAACATTATGCTTTGGGGTGTTTTTCTGCTAAGGGGACAGGACAACTTCACCGCATCAAAGGTACGATGGACGGGGACATGTACTGTCAAATCTTGGGTGAGAACCTCCTTCCCTCAGCCAGGGCATTGAAAATGGGTCGTGGATGGGTATTCCAGCATGACCCAAAACACACGGCCAAGGCAACAAAGGACTGGCTCAAGAAGAAGCATATTAAGGTCCTGGAGTGGCCTAGCCAGTCTCCAGACCTTAATCCCATAGAAAATCTGTGGAGGGAGCTGAAGGTTCGAGTTGCCAAACGTCAGCCTCGAAACCTTACTGACTTGGAGAAGATCTGCAAAGAGGAGTGGGACAAAAGAAGCTCCCCTTTCTTTACTCAGTGCTGACGGCACTTCACTGTCAACGTTTTGGATTGGCTGCACCAGGAAGAGAAGGCCAGGTCACAGGTCACTCCTGTTAACTCCACACGTTGGTCCCTGTCTGACTGGTGGTATAACTCTGTCTGAAATAGATCAGCATGTTGAGGAGGTAGGGAGCATACGTGTGGGATATGATTGGTTCTTGTCTTGTGTTGCTCTGTCTGTGAGCTTCTCTGTGCAGACGTATGATTTCTTGATTAGCACTGAAGTGTCTATGGACATTATTCAGACCTTCCTGGTAAGCAGGTTTCAGGGAGAGGCCACAAATCGACATTTTAATTCCACCAAATGAATGTTTAATGTTGTTGACTGATCCGGGTACATGGGGTGAGCGCTTTGGCTTGAACAGCCGGCTGAAGTGTGTCATCATCAGGAACCATGCTTGCCAAGCCCTTTAAACCTTCCCTGAATGATCTGGGAGCAAAGCCCTTTAAACCTTCCCTGAATGAATCTGGGAGCAAAGCCCTTTAAACCTTCCCTGAATGATCTGGGAGCAAAGCCCTTTAAACCTTCCCTGAATGATCTGTGAGCAGATCCCTTTAAACCTGCACTGAATGATCTGTGAGCAAAGCCCTTTAAACCTGCACTAAATGATCTGGGCGCCAAGCCCTTTAAACCTGCCCTGGCGGATCTGGGAGCCAAGCCCTTTATACCTGCCCTAGTGGATCTGGGAGCAAAGCCCTTTAAACCTGCCCTGAAGGATCTGGGAGCAAAGCTCTTTAAACCTGCTCTGAAGGATCTGGTAGCAAAGCCCTTTAAAACTGCCCTGAAGTATCTGGGAGCAAAGCTTTTTAAACCTGCCCTGAAGTATCTGGTAGCAAAGCCCTTTAATCTTGCCATGAAGGATCTGGGAGCAAAGCTTTTTAAACCTGCCCTGAAGTATCTGGGAGCAAAACCTTTTAAACCTGCCCTGACGGATCTGGGAGCAAAGCTTTTTAAACCTGCCCTGAAGTATCTGGGAGCAAAACCTTTTAAACCTGCCCTGACGGATCTGGGAGCAAAGCTTTTTAAACCTGCCCTGAAGTATCTGGGAGCAAAGCCCTTTAAACCTGCCCTGACGGATCTGGGAGCAAAGCTTTTTAAACCTGCCCTGAAGTATCTGGGAGCAAAGCTTTTTAAACCTGCCCTGAAGGATCTGGGAGCAAAGCCCTTTAAACCTGCCCTGAAGGATCTGGGAGCAAAGCCCTTTAAACCTGCCCTGAAGGATCTGGGAGATTATATTGTGATGGTAATGTCGTCTGATAAGGGCTGTGTGTGTGTAATTATCTCACATCTCTGCTCTGCTTGGCTGCACTGGTCTCTAACGCCTCTTAAGTGGTGGCAGAAGGTGTTAGATCTCGCTGAACCCAACCTCTACCACCCCATGGATCCAGAGTGGCACAGCGGTCTAAGGCACTGCATCTCAGTGCTAGAGGCATCACTACAGACACCCTTGTTCAAATCCAGGCTGTATCACAACTAGGGTTTGCACATTTTGGGGAATATTCAGAGGTGGAAACTTTCCGTGGGAATTAATGGGAATATATGGGAAATAATGGAAATATATGCTAATTAATACCATTTAAATATAGATGTTTTCGCATTGGATATATTTACCATATCATATGGAGATAGAAACATAAACCTTTTACCTTATCATAAGTAGACATGATTGCAAATGATTAAATCCTTCCAATAGAAATATTAAAAACTGTTTAGTTAAGAATTTAACTTTAATTAAATGAGTTGACTCTTCACATGGGATGATTTCACTTAACAAAAGAAAGGGAATATTGAATGATCCCCAATGATCCTTCGCATCTCCCTAAAAAAATGATAGTCTAGAAACTAAAGCTTTGGTTGTTTTCTTCTCAGGCTTCCATGTCTTCTCCCTGGACCTCCTCAATGTCCACCTCTTGAAAATCAGACTCTGAGGCCTCATCTTCACTGTCACTTTCCAACCTTGTTGAGGATGGCTCGTTGTCAGGCTCAAAAAGCCTCAAATTTGCCCGGATGGCCACCAATTTTTCAACCCTTGTATTGGTCAGCCTGTTGCGTGCTTTGGTTTGTGTTTCCAAACAAGGACCAGTTGAGCTCTGAGGTGGATGATGTTTGTGGGATTTGGAGGATGATGGAGGCAACAGGGGAAAGAGCCTCAGATCCACAAAGTCCCTTCCACCAGGTAGCTGATGAGATATGTTGGCACGACTGCCATATTGCTTATGGCATATCTCCATCCCAAAGCCCTTGCTTGAAAGTGTACTTCGCCAGACTGCCAATAACCTTTCCCTCATCCAGGCCAAGGTGGCGAGATATGGTAGTGATGACACCATAGGCCTTGTTGAGCTCTGCACTAGACAGGATGCTCTTGCCAGCATACTTGGGGTCCAACATCTACGCTGCAGCGTGTATGGGTTTCAGGCAGAAGTCTTCATGCTTTTGATGTATTTCAGAACTGCAGTTTCCTCTGCTTGGAGCAACAGTGAAGTGGGCAGGGCAGTACGGATTTATTCTCTTACATCTGCAAGCAGAGTCTGAACATCAGACAGGATGGCATTGTCTCCCTCAATCCATGCAATGGCTACTGCTATAGTTTTCAGGAGTTTCAGGCTACTTACCACTCTCTCCCAAAATACATCATCCACGAGGATCCTCTTGATGGGGCTGTCCATATCGGCAGACTGTGATATGGCCATTTCTTGGAGAGACTCCTTCCCCTCCAGGAGACTGTCAAACATGATGACAACACCACCCCAATGGGTGTTGCTGGGCAGCTTCAATGTGGTGCTCTTATTCTTCTCACTTTGCTTGGTGAGCTAGATTGCTGCTATAACTTGATGACCCTTCAAATACCTAACCATTTCCTTGGCTCTCTTGTAGAGTGTATCCATTGTTTTCAGTGTCATGATGTCCTTGAGGAGCAGATTCAATGCATGAGCAGCACAGCCAATGGGTGTGATGTGAGGGTAGGACTTCTACACTTTAGACCAAGCAGTCTTCATGTTCGCAGCATTGTCTGTCACCAATGCAAATATACCTTCTGTGGTCCAAGGTCATTGATGACTGCCCATCTCAGCCCATCTGCAATGAAGAGACCGATGTGTCTGTTGTCCCTTGTGTCTGTGCTCTTGTAGAATACTGGTTGAGGGGTGGAGATGATGTAGTTAATTATTCCTTGCCCATGAACATTCAACCACTTCTCAGAGATGATTGCAATATAAGCTGCTTTCTCTATGATTTGCTTGACCTTCACTTGAACTCTGCATCCAGCAAATTAGTAGATAAAGCATGTCTGGTTGGAGGGGTGTATGCTGGGCCAAGAACATTCAGAAATCTCTTCCAATACACATTTCCTGTGAGCATCAGAGGTGAACCAGTTGCATACACAGCTCGAGCAAGACATTCATTAGCATTTCTCTGACTACGTTCCTCCATTGAGTAAAGAAACGTATGATTCCAGGAGGACATGAGCTGTTGTTATCGATAAGGTGTCTGATTCCAGGAGGACATGAGCTGTTGTTATCGATAAGGTGTCTGATTCCAGGAGGACATGAGCTGTTGTTATCGATAAGGTGTCTGATTCCAGGAGGACGTGAGCTGTTGCTATCGATAAGGTGTCTGATTCCAGGAGGACATGAGCTGTTGCTATCGATAAGGTGTCTGATCCATCATTTTCACCTCGAATAGAAGTAGAGGGACTTCTGTCAGACGTTGCTTGTTGTGAGAGCTGAGGGAACTTTATGCACTTGGCCAGATGATTCTGCATCTTTGTTGCATTCTTCACCTATGATTTGGCACAGTATTTGCAAATATACATAGCTTTTCCTTCTACATTAGCTGCAGTGAAATGTCTCCACACATCAGATAGTACCGTGGCATTTTCCTGTAAAGATTAGGAAAAAATGAGTTTAAAAAAACCATACAATTCCATGTACAGATAAATAGTTAAACAGTTAGATTAAACAACTCCTTTGTTAGATACATGTTTTAAATGAAGCATGTATGGAAACTGTATGGTGAATTAACACTCCTCAGTTAGCAGGCTCAAACAAGCTAAAACCCACATGGTAGCAAAAACTAATTAGCAGAAATTGTTAACAAGTTAGAAATGATTTAAACACACTTTGCTGTAGGCTACTATATACTAGTTAACTAAAAATGATGTATGTCATATAAAATATATTCACCCCACCCAGTATTGTAATCACAATGTACCAGAAAGCATGTAGTCCTTGGCTCTGACAAGGTAGTAGTATGGGCTCAATAGCATCTCATTAGTGTGCAAGATTTTGAGAATCAGTTGTACATGTGATGGAAGAATGCACTTCCATTGAATTGTAGCATATTTTGGTTAAACTATCCCCAAGAATTTTCCGACCCTTTGCAACCCTAATCCCTTTGCAACCCTAACCGCCATAGGGCGGCACATAATTGGCCCAGCGTCGTCTGGGTTTGTTCTTAACTGACTTTCCTAGTTAAATAAAGGTTAAATAAAATAAAAAAAATGAATGTGAAATATTTGTTTAGGCTCGGCTCAGTAGTTTAAAAATGGTAATAAACAGAGGCTATAGTCTAAGTGTTCTCTCACTCAGATCAGTACGGAAAATGGAGTACTGTCTTCTTTCCTGTGAACAGTCAAGTCAGTCAAGCCTGTGCTGCTGCTAGCAAACTATATTTACAAAAGTATGTGGACACCACCTCAAATTAGTGGATTCAGCTATTTCAGACACACCTGTTGTTGACAGGTGTATAAAATCGAGCACATCGCCATGCAATCTTCATAGACAAACATTGTCAGTAGAATGGCCTTAATGAAGAAATCAGTGAATTTCAACGTGGAGCCTTCATTGGATGCCACCTCTCCATGAAGTCAGTTTGTCAAATTCCGGCCCTGCTATAGCTGCCCCAGGCAACTGTAAATGCTGTTATTCTAGAAATGTTTAAGAGCAACGTCTAGGAGTAGAAACATCTAGGAGAAACGTCTAGGAGCAACAACGGCTCTGCCACGAAGTGGTAGGCCACACATGCTCACAGAACAGGACTGCCGAGTGCTGAAGCGTGTAGTGCATAAGAATCGTCTGTCCTCAGTTGCAACACTCACTACCGAGTTCCAAACTGCCTCTGGAAGCAACGTCAGCACAATAACTGTTCGTCGGGAGCTTCATGAAATGGGTTTCCATGGCTGAGCAGTCCCACACAAGCCTAAGATTACCATGCACAATGGCAAGCGTCGGCTGCCATTGGAGTGATGAATCACGCTTCACCATCTGGCAATCCGACAGATGAATCTGGGTTTGGCAACCTGTCCCAATGTATAGTGCCAACTGCAAAGTTTGGTGGAAGAGGAATAATGTTCTGGTGCTGTTTTTCATGGTTCGGGCTAAGCCCCTTAGTTCTAGTGAAGGGAAATCTTAACGCTACAGCATACAATGACATTGTAGGCGATTCTGTGCTTCCAACTTTGTGGCAACAGTTTGGGGAAGGCCTTTTCCTGTTTCAGCATGACAATGCCCCCATGTAAAAAGCGAGGTCCATACAGAAAGAGTTGAGATCCGTGTGGAGCCCTGACCTCAACCCCAACCCCAACACCTTTGGGATGAATTTGAACACTGACTGCGAGCCGGGCCTAATCGCCCAACATCAGTGCCCGACCTCACTAATGCTCTTGTGGTTGAATGGAAGCAAGTCCCAGCAGCAATGTTCCAACACCTAGTGGAAAGCCCTCCCAGAAGAGTGGAGGCTGTTATAGCAGAAAAGGGGGGGACCAAGTCCATATTAATGCCAATGATTTTGGAATGAGATGTCCGACGAGCAGGTGTCCACATGCTTTTGGTCATGCAGTGTATCTCTCTGTTCTCTACAGCTTCTTAGATCTTCACCTGGCTGAGGTGGCATTCAGTGCAGGTGCAGGCAGGAGGAGAGGGGCTGAGGAGCATGGGGAAGGTGATAGGATGTGGGGAGGCAGGAGGGACATTTCTAAGTATTGCTCAGCGAAGTCATAAATCACCCTCTGGGAGGGTCACACACACACCCACACACAGGGATGGAGCCAGGCGACCAAACGATTCTGCTTGAGTCAGGCTGCTGGAGAATAGTCATTTGGCTGGTGTCACATCAGAGTGAGGCAGCACATCAAAGCTTCTCATTGGTAGACAGAACAGGCACCTGACTTGACAGATGACCCATGTCGTTGCAGATTTCATGGAGCTAATAGTGATGCCACTATACACTCAGTTTATTAGGTACACCACCCTGTTCACGAAAATGGTTCTCTCCCACGGACTCTCTAGGGTTCACCGAAAATGGTTCTCTCCCACGGACTCTCTAGGGTTCACCGAAAATGGTTCTCTCCCACGGACTCTCTAGGGTTCACCGAAAATGGTTCTCTCCCACGGACTCTCTAGGGTTCACCGAAAATGGTTCTCTCCCACGGACTCTCTAGGGTTCACCGAAAATGGTTCTCTCCCACGGACTCTCTAGGTTTCACCGAAAATGGTTCTCTCCCACGGACTCTCTA